>NW_023606103.1:0-280001 GCF_013339745.2 Dermacentor silvarum
CACTAGATGCTGGCGAAGAATTGCAAAACTTTATCGCGAAAGAATTAGAGGAAGTTCTAGTCCAATCTACAGTCAAAAAAGGGCAACAATTCATCGTGAAGGTAGCAGGCTTCAGTTCTAGTCCACTCTACAGGCAAAAAAGGGCAAGAATTCGTCGTGAAAATACCAGAGTTAAGTTCTAGTCCACTTTACAGCCAAAGAAGGGCAACAATTCATCGTGGAAAAAGCGTAGCTATTTTTACTCAAGTGCCAAGAACTGACTAGAACTGAATTTTAGCTGGCCAAGAATTGCAACATTTCATCGTGAAAGAAGCAGAGTTTAGTTCTAGTCCACTCTACAGTCAAAAAAGGGCAACAACTCATCCTGAAGGTAGCAGACTTCAGTTCTAGTCCATTCTACAGGCAAAAAAGAGAGACAATTCATTGTGAAAATACCAGAGCTAGGTTCTTGTCCACATTACAGCCAAAGAAGTGCACCAGTCATCGTTCAAAAAGCGCAGCTATTTCTAGTCAACTGGATGCTGGCCAAATATTGCAACATCCGCCCAGGTATCTCAGTGACTATGGTGTTGGGCTGCTGAGCACGAGGTCGCGGGATCAAATCCCGGCCACGGCGGCCGCATTTCGATAGGGGCGAAATGCGAAAACACCCGAGTACTTAGATTTAGGTGCACGTTAAAGAACCACAGGTGGTCCAAATTTCCGGAGTCCCCCACTACGGCGTGCCTCATAATCAGAACTGGTTTGGCACGTAAAACCCCATAGTTAATTTTAAAAAATATTGCAACATTTCATCGTGAAAGAAGCAGAGTTTAGTTCTAGTCGACTCTACAGTCAAAAAAGGGCAACAATTCACCGTGAAGGTAGCAGACTTCAGTTCTAGTTCATTCTACAGGCACAAAAGAGCAACAATTCATCGTGAAGGTAGCAGACTTCAGTTCTAGTCCATTATACAGGCAAAAAGAGCAACAATTCGTCGGGAAACTACCAGAGTTCTGTTATAGTCCACTTTACAGCCAAAGAAGAGCCAGAATTGCTCGTGGAAAAAGCGCAGTTAGTTCTAGTCAACTGGATGCTGGCCAAGAATTGCAAAACTTCATCGTGAAAGAAGCAGAGGAAGTTCTTGTCAACTCTACAAGCGAAGAACGGCAACAATTCATGGTCAAGGAAGGAGAGTTTAGTTGTAGTCCACTCTACAGTCAAAAAAGGGCAACAATGCATCGTCAAGGTAGCATACTTCAGTTCTCGTCCACACTACAGGCAAATCAGGGCAACAATTCATCATTAAAGTACCAGAGTTCAGATATAGTCCACTTTACAGCAAAAGAAGGGCCACAATTCATCGCGAAAATAGCGCAGAAATTGCTAGTCAACAGGATGCTGGCCAAGAATTGCAACATTTTATAGTGAAAGAAGCAGAGTTAAGTTCTTGTCCGCTCTACAGTCAAAAAAGGGCAACAATTCATCTTGAAAGTACCAGAGTTCAGTTCTAGTCTACTTTACAGCCAAGTAAGGGCCACAATTCGTGAAAAACGCGCAGGTAGTTCTAGTCCATAAGATGCTGGCGAAGATTTCAAAACTTCATCGTGAAGGAAGCAGAGGAAGTTCTAGTCAACTCTACAGTCAAAAAGGGTAACAATTCATCGTGAAGGTAGCAGACTTCAGTTCAAGTCAACTCTACAGGCAAAAAAGGGCAACAATTCATCGTGAAAGTACCAGAGTTCAGTTCTAGTCTACTTTACAGCCAAAGAAGGGCCACAATTTGCGAAAAACGCGCAGGTAGTTCTAGTCCAATAGATGCTGGCGAAGAATTGCAAAACTTTATCGCGAAAGAAGCAGAGGAAGTTCTTGTTCAATCTACAGTCAAAAAAGGGCAACAATTCATCGTGAAGGTAGAAGGCTTCAGTTCTAGTCCACTCTACAGGCAAAAAAGGGCAAGGATTCGTCGTGAAAATACCAGAGTTCAGTTCTAGTCCACTTTACAGCCAAAGAAGGGCCACAATTCATCGTGGAAAAAGCGCAGCTATTTTTAGTCAACTGGATGCTGGCCAAGAATTGCAACATTTCATCGTGAAAGAAGCAGAGTTTAGTTCTAGTCCACTCTACAGTCAAAAAAGGGCAACAACTCATCGTGAAGGTAGCAGACTTCAGTTCTAGTCCATTCTACAGGCAAAGAAGAGCAACAATTCACCGGGAAAATACCAGAGTTAAGTTCTTGTCCACATTACAGCCAAAGAAGTGCCACCAGTCATCGTTCATAAAGCGCAGCTATTTCTAGTCAACTAGATGCTGGCCAAATATTGCAACATCCGCCCAGGTATCTCAGTGACTATGGTGTTGGGCTGCTGAGCACGAGGTCGCGGGATCAAATCCCGGCCACGGCGGCCGCATTTCGATAGGGGCGAAATGCGAAAACACCCGAGTACTTAAATTTAGGTGCACGTTAAAGAACCACAGGTGGCCCAAATTTCCGGAGTCCCCCACTACGGCGTTCCTCATAATCAGAACTGGTTTTGGCACCTAAAACCCCATAGTTAATTAAAAAATATTGCAACATTTCATCGTGAAAGAAGCAGAGTTTAGTTCTAGTCGACTCTACAGTCAAAAAAGGGCAACAATTCATCGTGAAGGTAGCAGACTTCAGTTCAAGTCAACTCTACAGGCAAAAAAGGGCAACAATTCATCGTGAAAGTACCAGAGTTCAGTTCTAGTCTACTTTACAGCCAAAGAATGGCCACAATTCGCGAAAAACGCGCAGGTAGTTCTAGTCCACTAGATGCTGGCGAAGAATTGCAAAACTTTATCGCGAAAGAAGCAGAGGAAGTTCTGGTCCAATCTACAGTCAAAAAAGGGCAACAATTCATCGTGAAGGTAGGAGGCTTCAAATCTAGTCCACTCTACAGGCAAAAAAGGGCAAGGATTCGTCGTGAAATTACCAGAGTTCAGTTCTAGTCCACTTTACAGCCAAAGAAGTGCCACCAGTCATCGTTCAAAAAGCGCAGCTTTTTCTAGTCAACTGGATGCTGGCCAAATATTGCAACACCCGCCCTGGTATCTCAGTGACTATGGTGTTGGGCTGCTGAGCGCGAGGTCGCGGGATCAAATCCCGGCCACGGCGGCCGGATTTCGATGGGGGCGAAATGCGAAAACACCCGAGTACTTAGATTTAGGTGCACGGTAAAGAACCACAGGTGGTCCAAATTTCCGGAGTCCCCCACTACGGCGTGCCTCATAATCAGAACTGGTTTTGGCACGTAAAACCCCATAGTTAATTAAAAAAATATTGCAACATTTCATCGTGAAAGAAGCAGAGTTTAGTTCTAGTCGACTCTACAGACAAAAAAGGGCAACAATTCATCGTGAAGGTAGCAGACTTCAGTTCTAGTCCATTATACAGGCAAAAAGAGCAACAATTCGTCGGGAAACTACCAGAGTTCTGTTATAGTCCACTTTACAGCCAAAGAAGAGCCACAATTCATCGTGGAAAAAGCGCAGTTAGTTCTAGTCAACTGGATGCTGGCCAAGAATTGCAAAACTTCATCGGGGGCCAACGTACATCCCGATGTTCCCAACGCCAATGAATTTGGCCATGACCGTGCGCGAGGTTTCGCTCACCGCGGCGGTGCCGGCGGATTCGAAGGCGGGGACGCCGGGAGGTACAGGGACTCGCTCCTCACTTTCCACGAGATCTTGACTCATTATCATCTTTCGCGGAGGGCTTTTCCACCTCCTCACCCTAGACTCACTCGATCGCAATCGACGGCCTTTAGGATGCTCCAAACGGGGTCTTTCCCTTCGAGGGGCAGATTTAGTCACTTCTCGCCCAACATCGAACCGCAATGTCCGGACTGCGGAGAGGCGTACTGCTCATTAGCTCACATGCTCTGGCAATGTCCTGCGTTACGCGACACAGAGTTCAACAACGAAGAGGTCTGGGAGGAAGCCCTTAAAAGCGGCGACCTCTCGCTTCAACTTCGGGCTGTCCAGAGGGCCTGCGAGAGGGCGGAGGGCCACGGTCTTCCGGTCCCTGCGTGGGAGCGGCCCGCGACTGCTACCGACTCCCCCTGAAAGGGGCCGTCCAAACGCAGTTCCTCAGGACCTGAATAAAAGTTCTTTGTCTGTCTGTCTGTCATCGTGAAAGAAGCAAAGGAAGTTCTTGTCAACTCTACAAGGGAAGAAAGGCAACAATTCACGGTCAAGGAAGCAGAGGAAGTTCTAGTCAACACTACAGTCAAAAAAGGGCAACAATTCATCGTGAAGGTAGCAGACTTCAGTTCAAGTCAACTCTACAGGCAAAAAAGGGCAACAATTCATCGTGAAAGTACCAGAGTTCAGTTCTAGTCTACTTTACAGCCAAAGAATGGCCACAATTCGCGAAAAACGCGCAGGTAGTTCTAGTCCACTAGATGCTGGCGAAGAATTGCAAAACTTTATCGCGAAAGAAGCAGAGGAAGTTCTGGTCCAATCTACAGTCAAAAAAGGGCAACAATTCATCGTGAAGGTAGGAGGCTTCAAATCTAGTCCACTCTACAGGCAAAAAAGGGCAAGGATTCGTCGTGAAATTACCAGAGTTCAGTTCTAGTCCACTTTACAGCCAAAGAAGGGCCACAATTCATCGTGGAAAAAGCGCAGCTATTTTTAGTCAACTGGATGCTGGCGAAGAATTGCAACATTTCATCGTGAACGAAGCAGAGTTTAGTTCTAGTCCACTCTACAGTCAAAAAAGGGCAACAACTCATCGTGAAGGTAGCAGACTTCAGTTCTAGTCCATTCTACAGGCAAAGAAGAGCAACAATTCATCGGGAAAATACCAGAGTTAAGTTCTTGTCCACATTACAGCCAAAGAAGTGCCACCAGTCATCGTTCATAAAGCGCAGCTATTTCTAGTCAACTGGATGCTGGCCAAATATTGCAACATCCGCCCAGGTATCTCAGTGACTATGGTGTTGGGCTGCTGAGCACGAGGTCGCGGGATCAAATCCCGGCCACGGCGGCCGCATTTCGATAGGGGCGAAATGCGAAAACACCCGAGTACTTAGATTTAGGTGCACGTTAAAGAACCACAGGTGTTCCAAATTTCCGGAGTCCGCCACTACGGCGTGCCTCATAATCAGAACTGGTTTTGGCACGTAAAACCCCATAGTTAATTAAAAAAATATTGCAACATTTCATCGTGAAAGAAGCAGAGTTTAGTTCTAGTCGACTCTACAGTCAAAAAAGGGCAACAATTCACCGTGAAGGTAGCAGACTTCAGTTCTAGTTCATTCTACAGGCACAAAAGAGCAACAATTCGTCGTGAAGGTAGCAGACTTCAGTTCTAGTCCATTATACAGGCAAAAAGAGCAACAATTCGTCGGGAAACTACCAGAGTTCTGTTATAGTCCACTTTACAGCCAAAGAAGAGCCAGAATTCATCGTGGAAAAAGCGCAGTTAGTTCTAGTCAACTGGATGCTGGCCAAGAATTGCAAAACTTCATCGTGAAAGAAGCAGAGGAAGTTCTTGTCAACTCTACAAGCGAAGAACGGCAACAATTCATGGTCAAGGAAGCAGAGTTTAGTTGTAGTCCACTCTACAGTCAAAAAAGGGCAACAATGCATCGTCAAGGTAGCATACTTCAGTTCTCGTCTACACTACAGGCAAATCAGGGCAACAATTCATCATTAAAGTACCAGAGTTCAGTTATAGTCCACTTTACAGCCAAAGAAGGGCCACAATTCATCGCGAAAATAGCGCAGAAATTGCTAGTCAACAGGATGCTGGCCAAGAATTGCAACATTTTATAGTGAAAGAAGCAGAGTTAAGTTCTTGTCCGCTCTACAGTCAAAAAAGGGCAACAATTCATCTTGAAAGTACCAGAGTTCAGTTCTAGTCTACTTTACAGCCAAGTACGGGCCACAATTCGTGAAAAACGCGCAGGTAGTTCTAGTCCATAAGATGCTGGCGAAGAATTGCAAAACTTCATCGTGAAAGAAGCAGAGGAAGTTCTAGTCAACTCTACAGTCAAAAAAGGGCAACAATTCATCGTGAAGGTAGCAGACTTCAGTTGAAGTCAACTCTACAGGCAAAAAAGGGCAACAATTCATCGTGAAAGTACCAGAGTTCAGTTCTAGTCTACTTTACAGCCTAAGAATGGCCACAATTCGCGAAAAACGCGCAGGTAGTTCTAGTCCACTAGATGCTGGCGAAGAATTGCAAAACTTTATGGCGAAAGAAGCAGAGGAAGTTCTGGTCCAATCTAAAGTCAAAAAAGGGCAACAATTCATCGTGAAGGTAGGATGCTTCAGTTCTAGTCCACTCTACAGGCAAAAAAGGGCAAGGATTCGTCGTGAAAATACCAGAGTTCAGTTCTAGTCCACTTTACAGCCAAAGAAGTGCCACCAGTCATCGTTCATAAAGCGCAGCTATTTCTAGTCAACTGGATGCTGGCCAAATATTGCAACATCCGCCCAGGTATCTCAGTGACTATGGTGTTGGGCTGCTGAGCACGAGGTCGCGGGATCAAATCCCGGCCACGGCGGCCGCATTTCGATAGGGGCGAAATGCGAAAACACCCGAGTACTTAGATTTAGGTGCACGTTAAAGAACCACAGGTGGTCCAAATTTCCGGAGTCCCCCACTACGGCGTGCCTCATAATCAGAACTGGTTTTGGCACGTAAAACCCCATAGTTAATTAAAAAATATTGCAACATTTCATCGTGAAAGAAGCAGAGTTTAGTTCTAGTCGACTCTACAGTCAAAAAAGGGCAACAATTCATCGTGAAGGTAGCAGACTTCAGTTCTAGTCCATTATACAGGCAAAAAGAGCAACAATTCGTCGGAAAAGTACCAGAGTTCTGTTATAGTCCACTTTACAGCCAAAGAAGAGCCACAATTCATCATGGAAAAAGCGCAGTTAGTTCTAGTCAACTGGATGCTGGCCAAGAATTGCAAAACTTCATCGTGAA
Organism: Dermacentor silvarum; assembly: GCF_013339745.2. Classification (NCBI taxonomy): domain Eukaryota; kingdom Metazoa; phylum Arthropoda; class Arachnida; order Ixodida; family Ixodidae; genus Dermacentor; species Dermacentor silvarum. The sequence continues at coordinate 6,947 of NW_023606103.1, forward strand.
AGAAGCAGAGGAAGTTCTTGTCAACTCTACAAGCGAAGAACGGCAACAATTCACGGTCAAGGAAGCAGAGTTTAGTTGTAGTCCACTCTACTCTCAAAAAAGGGCAACAATGCATCGTCAAGGTAGCAGACTTCAGTTCTCGTCCACACTACAGGCAAATCAGGGCAACAATTCCTCTTGAAAGTACCAGAGTTCAGTTCTAGTCTACTTTACAGCCAAAGAAGGGCCACAATTCGCGAAAAACGCGCACGTAGTTCTAGTCCACTAGATGCTGGCGAAGAATTGCAAAACTTTATCGCGAAAGAAGCAGAGGAAGTTCTGGTCCAATCTACAGTCAAAAAAGGGCAACAATTCATCGTGAAGGTAACAGACTTCAGTTCAAGTCAACTCTACAGGCAAAAAAGGGCAACAATTCATCGTGAAAGTACCAGAGTTCAGTTCTAGTCCACTTTACAGCAAAAGAACGGCCACAATTCATCGTGGAAAAAGCGCAGCTATTTTTAGTGAACTGGATGCTGGCCAAGAATTGCAACATTTCATCGTGAAAGAAGGAGAGTTTAGTTCTAGTCCACTCTACAGTCAAAAAAGGGCAACAACTCATCGTGAAGGTAGCCGACTTCAGTTCTAGTTCATTCTACAGGCACAAAAGAGCAACAATTCATCATGAAAGTACCAGAGTTCAGTTCTAGTCCACTTTACAGCCAAAGAAGGGCCACAATTCATCGTGAAAATAGCGCAGAAATTGCTAGTCAACAGGATGCTGGCCAAGAATTGCAACATTTTATCATGAAAGAAGCAGAGTTAAGTTCTAGTCCGCTCTACAGTCAAGAAAGGGCAACAATTCCTCTTGAAAGTACCAGAGTTCAGTTCTAGTCTACTTTACAGCCAAAGAAGGGCCACAATTTGCGAAAAACGCGCAGGTAGTTCTAGTCCACTAGATGCTGGCGAAGAATTGCAAAACTTTATCGCGAAAGAAGCAGAGGAAGTTCTGGTTCAATCTACAGTCAAAAAAGGGCAACAATTCATCGTGAAGGTAGGAGGCTTCAGTTCTAGTCCACTCTACAGGCAAAAAAGGGCAAGAATTCGTCGTGAAAATACCAGAGTTCAGTTCTAGTCCACTTTACAGTCAAAGAAGGGCCACAATTCATCGTGGAAAAAGCACAGCTTTTTTTAGTCAACTGGATGCTGGCCAAGAATTGCAACATTTCATCGTGAAAGAAGCAGAGTTTAGTTGCAATCGACTCTAAAGTCAAAAAAGGGCAACAATTCACCGTGAAGGTAGCAGACTTCAGTTCTAGTCCATTATACAGGCAAAAAGAGCAACAATTCGTCGGGAAACTACCAGAGTTCTGTTATAGTCCACTTTACAGCCAACGAAGAGCCACAATTCATCGTGGAAAAAGCGCAGTTAGTTCTAGTCAACTGGATGCTGGCCAAGAATTGCAAAACTTCATCGTGAAAGAAGCAGAGGAAGTTCAAGTCAACTCTACAGGCAAAAAAGGGCAACAATTCATCGTGAAAGTACCAGAGTTCAGTTCTAGTCCACTTTACAGCAAAAGAACGGCCACAATTCATCGTGGAAAAAGCGCAGCTATTTTTAGTGAACTGGATGCTGGCCAAGAATTGCAACATTTCATCGTGAAAGAAGGAGAGTTTAGTTCTAGTCCACTCTACAGTCAAAAAAGGGCAACAACTCATCGTGAAGGTAGCCGACTTCAGTTCTAGTTCATTCTACAGGCACAAAAGAGCAACAATTCATCATGAAAGTACCAGAGTTCAGTTCTAGTCCACTTTACAGCCAAAGAAGGGCCACAATTCATCGTGAAAATAGCGCAGAAATTGCTAGTCAACAGGATGCTGGCGAAGAATTGCAAAACTTCATCGTGAAAGAAGCAGAGAAAGTTCTAGTCAACTCTACAGTCAAAAAAGGGCAACAATTCATCGTGAAAGTACCAGAGTTCAGTTCTAGTCTACTTTACAGCCAAAGAAGGGCCACAATTCGCGAAAAACGCGCAGGTAGTTCTAGTCCACTAGATGCTGGCGAAGAATTGCAAAACTTTATCGCGAAAGAAGCAGAGGAAGTTCTGCTCCAATCTACAGTCAAAAAAGGGCAACAATTCATCGTGAAGGTAGCAGGCTTCAGTTCTAGTCCACTCTACAGGCAAAAAAGGGCAAGAATTCGTCGTGAAAATACCAGAGTTCAGTTCTACTCCACTTTACAGCCAAAGAAGGGCCACAATTCATCGTGGAAAAAGCGCAGCTATTTTAGTGAACTGGATACTGGCCAAGAATTGCAACATTTCATCGTGAAAGAAGCAGAGTTTAGTTCTAGTCCACTCTACAGTCAAAAAAGGGCAACAACTCATCGTGAAAATACCAGAGTTAAGTACTTGTCCACATTAAAGCCAAAGAAGTGACACCAATCATCGTTCAAAAAGCGCAGCTATTTCTAGTCAACTGGATGATGATGATGTGTAGTGTTTAATGGCGCAAGGGCCAGCTATGACCAAAGAGCGCCATGACACATGGTGATGGGTTCTGAATGTATTATAGATGGAGTGGACAGTAGGATGCAAATGGTACATAAAAGGTGGCTGTAAAGAGGCCTAAAACAAATCGCTATAAATTGCGTAAAATATATGAGTGTTAAAATAATGACAAAGACTAATGATGTGAGCTATGAGCGTAAAGGTTCCATTACAAAGCGGTGACATAATAAAATATATGCAATAGCACTATTGCCTCAAGAGGTCCTTGAAATCAAGGACTGAGAGGCACGTGCTGTAAAATGTTTTTCCACTGCAGCTGCAGCCTGCAAGTCGAGGCTGCGCTACAGATACCCTAGCCAGATGACTTGTAACGTGTTTACATCTGCTAAAAACTTTAAGATGGCATTAAAATCAAAAAGCGGCTCATGGCTAAGAAAGAATGCTGGGTGAAGAGGGATGTGCTCACGATACGCGGGATAAAAGTACTTTTTACGCTGAGCTTCTATTTCTGGGCACTGGATAAGGACATGGAGAACTGTAAGTATGTCGCCACACCTATCACATATCGGAGGATCACTTCCTGTAAGGAGATACGAGTGTGTTCCATAGGTATGTCCTATCCTTAACCTGCATAGAAGCACTTCCTTGTGTCTTGTTGTTTTCTGAGATATCCATTTCCCAATTCTTGGCTTGGTTACATGTAGCTTATTTGACACTTGATTGTCCCACTGCTTTTGCCAATATTTTCGTAATTCATGGCGCAGGAAGGGCTTTAGGTCAGTGAAAGGGATGGCTATGTTTGTGTTTGTATGTTCAAAAACTACTGAAGTGGCACTTTCGTCTGCAGCTACATTGCCTTTGATACCTCTATGGCCAGGTACCCAGCATATTATGATTACTTGGTTGTCCTTGTAAGCTGAGCATAGCAAGCTGTACAGTTCGTTATAAACTGACTTCTTGTGTTTTCGTAGACTCATTAGAGCTCTAACGACACTCAATGAGACTGTGAACACAATTGCTTTTGTAATATTCATTTGTTTTATGTGTTTGACTGCTGAAAGGATTGCGTATGCTTCCGCTGTAAAAATGCTTGTATGCGGATTTAGTGCCCCGGACACTGTAAAAGATGGTCCCAAAGCTGCGTAAGCAACACCAGTAGAAGATTTGGAGGCGTCCGTATAAAATTCACTGCAAGAATACTTCTCCCGAAGTTCAAGAAAATGCGAGTGTATGTGTGCTTCAGGTGCCCATTTTGATATTTCTACAAAAGAGACATCGTACTGGATGGTCTGCCACTCCCAAGGTGGTGGGAGCCTAGTAGAAGCCATCAAGACATTCTCTAGAAGAGAGAAGCCTGTTTCTTCAGACAGGGCTTCCAATCGGAGGGACATAGGAGGCCTAGTGGCTGGGCGGTTACGGAACAGCCTGGCCGTGGACAAGTCCTGAATAATTGAGTGGCATGGGTGGTCTACTGCAGATTTTACCTTCAAAGCATAGGAGAAACTTAAATATGTGCTTTGGAAGAATAGAGACCATACGTCTGACTCGACGTACAGGCTTTGTACAGGACTAGTCCTGAAGGCACCTGTAGCAAGGCGGATGCCTAGGTGGTGAATAGGATCCAGCATTTTCAAAACACTAGGCCTCGCAGAATTATAGACTACTGCTCCATAGTCAAGACGCGATAATATAAGACTTTTGTATAACTTTATGAGGCATCTCCTGTCACTTCCCCAGGATGTGCGTGACAAAAGCTTTAGCAGATTCATAGTCTTGAGGCACTTTGCTTTAAGATACTTCAGGTGTGGGACAAAATTTAACTTGCAGTCTAAAATGATACCTAGAAATTTATGTTCACGGCTTACAGATAGTCGTTCTCCACTGAGATCTATTACGGGGTCCCGCAGTACACCTCTCTTGTTAGAGAAGAGGAAACACGTACTTTTTGAGGGTTTAATTTAAAACCGTTCTCTTCCGCCCACTTAGACAATTTATTTAAGCCAAGCTGTACTTGTCGCTCGCAGATAATTAGATTGCATGATTTGTAACCAATTTAGATGTCATACACATACACAGAATAAAACATACTACGTGGCATGACAGTATACAGCGAGTTCATTTTGACGATAAATAAAGTACAGCTCAGCACACCACCTTGAGGTACCCCAGCCTCTTGCGTAAATGGACGAGACAGGACGTTACCAACTCTCACACGGAACGTGCGATTGGAGAGGTAACTCTGAATCACAATCAGTAAGTTGCCTCGAACTCCCATTCCAGAAAGATCACGGAGGATTCCAAATCGCCAAGTTGTGTCGTATGCCTTTTCCATATCTAAAAATACTGACAAGAAAAACTGTTTGTGCACAAAGGCATCACGAATATTTGTCTCGATGCGGACAAGGTGATCTGTTGTGGATCTACCTTCCCTGAAACCACACTGTAAGGGATCGAGTATTTTGTTACTTTCAAGAAAATGGATGAGGCGGCGACTGATCATTTTCTCAAAGAGCTTGCATATACAACTTGTCACAGCTATAGGCCTATAGCTACTGGCTGAAGAAGGGTCCTTGCCATCTTTGAGAATAGGAATTACAATTGCTTCTTTCTATGCAGTCGGAATGTAGCCGGCAGAGAACATGGTGTTAAAGAGTGACAATAGTGTTTTGTGGGTTTCAGGGTGTAAGTGTTTTATCATTTCATATAGTATTCTGTCACTTCCTGGAGCAGACGCGTTACTACAATTCAGTGAAGCCTGAAACTCCGCCATGCTAAATGGACGATTGTATGCTGCATTGGCTGTGTCTTTCCAACCCAGAGGCTGTCGCTCTGCTTGTCGCTGATATATTAGAAATGTATCTGTATAATGGGAGGCACTGGAAATATGCTCGAAATGTGCTCCTAGACAATCAGCCTGGTCCTCAAGAGTGTCTCCTTGTGTGTTCACTAAAGGCAGAGGATGAGTTTCGCGGCCTTTTATTTTGTTTACCCTGTTCCAGGCTTTGCGTTCGTCTGTATAAGAGTTGATGCTGGATATGTACTTTTCCCAACTTTCTCGTTTAGCGCGGCGGCGTGTTCTTCTACCTTGTGATTTAATCGCCTTGAAGTTAATTAGGTTTTCTGTGGTCGGGGAGTTACGAAGGAGATTCCAGGCCTTGTTTTGCTTTTCCGGGCTTCCCTACACTCCTCATTCCACCATGGAATACGTCGTTTCGAAGGCGACCCATTTGTTTGGGGAATACATACTGATGCAACATCAATAATAAACGCTGTAATGTATGCTACTGCAGCGTCAATATCAAGTGAAACGACATCGTCCCAGGGCAAATGTGTTTCTTCGCGAAACCGCGCCCAGTCAGCTGAGTTGACTTTCCATCGAGGAACGTGTGTAGAGCACTCAGATTGTTTTGTAAGGTTTAGTACGATGGGGAAGTGATCACTTCCGTAAGGGTTGTTAATCACATCGCACTTCAGATATGGCACAATTGTACTGGACGCTATGCTTAAGTCTATGGAAGAAAATGGTTTATGTGTAGGGCTGTAGAATGTTGGCTCTTTTTTGTTAAGCAGGCAGGCACTTGAAGAGAGTAGAAAGTTTTCTATTATTCGTCCTCTCGCATCACAGCGAGAGTCGCCCCACAGTGTACTATGTGCGTTTAGATCACCAACGACTATGTAAGGGTGATGGAGTTCATCAATAAAGCTTCGAAATGTTGTTCTAGAGAGTTGATAACTTGGGGGGATGTATATAGACGCGATGTTGACCAGTTTATTGAATAGCACTGCTTCGATAGCAACTGCTTCAAGAAGAGTTTGGAGTTGCAGTTTCCGACATGCAACGCCTCTGTCGGCAATTATAGCTACACCGCCTGACGATGTAGCAGCATCTTCCCGGTCTTTCTGGAAAATGGCGTATTGCATAAGAAAGTTTGTCTGTGTAGGTTTAAGATGTGTCTCCTGAACACACAGCACCTTTGGATTGTATTTGTGTAAAAGTTCTTTAATGTCATCTAGGTTGTGCATTAGGCCTCTCACGTTCCAGTGTAATATTTGTGTATCCATTTTGTTTGTGTTTTCGGCTGTGTGTCAAGAGACTAGTCTAGTTGGCTTACGGAGCCTTTCCAGGCCCCGTAATCCGGGGTTTGTCTTTCTTGGAGCGGTCGCGAGAATCGCGTCGCTCCGGAGGCGCTGGATGCGCCGCCTGGCTTGGGGTTGTGTCCATCGACTCCAAGGAGCCGCTGGACTTCCGCTCAAGCGAGCGGGGTGTTTTCGGGGTGGGCCTTGCCTCGAAAAGCAGGGCCTTGGAGGCCACCAACCCAGAGGTCGATGGACCCTCCTTGAGAGACGGCACAGCAGCACTGGCTGCTGTCGCCTGGGGAGCTGGTGGCACGGCCGCAGCCACACTCTTCGTGGACCGGGCTGATGCCGGAGTCTGCTGCGGCGTTGCCCCCCTACGCGCCGCACCAGCATACCCTGCAGAATGAAGAAAAGAAACACGCTTTCGTGCTTCTTGGAAAGAGATGTTTTCTTTTACTTTGAGTGTGATGATGTCTTTTTCTTTTTTCCACGTAGGGCAGGATCGAGAATATGCTGCATGGTCACCATCGCAATTTGGACAGTGCAGGGCGCGAGTACAGTTGTCAGATGTATGTTCATGATCGGCACATTTTGCGCATGTCGATCGGCCTCGGCAGTTTTGAGAGCCATGGCCAAATCTTTGGCATTTGAAACATCTGCGTGGGTTCGGAATATATGGTCTTACTTGGATTTTCGTGTATCCTGTTTCAAGGGTATCTGGGAGAGTACTGGAGCCAAATGTAAGGATTAGATGCTTCGTGGGAATTTCAATGTTGTCTCGTTTAATCTTTATTCGCTGTACTTGTGTCACGTTTTGTTCTTTCCAGCCCTCGAGGAGCTCTTCTTCGGTCAAGTTCAGGAGGTCTCCGTCAGACACTACTCCTTTGCATGTGTTCATAGATCGGTGCGGAGTCACCGTGATTTTTACATTACCGAGTGTTACTAGATTGCAGAGATTTCCGTGCTGGTGCGGGTCGCGAACCTCAAGGAGGAGGTCGCCGCTGGCCATTTTCGTTACCTTGTAGCCGGGCCTAGTGCATCAGTTATGCATTTGGCAACAATGAAGGGAGAAATCATTCTAGTGGTCTTTTCGGGGTTTTCACTGTGAATCACGTGAAATCGTGGGAAGGTGTCTTTGCGTTGGCCAAAAAGTTCAGAGTTTCTTCGGTGCGCCCTCTTTTGCTAAGAGGGCGATCAGACAGACGAGGGAAGGACAAAACATCCATAGATAATTAGTTATTTTCGGAGGCTATGCCAGCCACCCACCACCGAGCCCAACAAGGGGACGCTACGAGACCCGAAGGAGACGCAGACGCCAGCTGTACATAGCCACTATAACCTAATATAATAGACCCAAGGTTGGATAGATTACACCAGGTTAACCCTTGCTGCCTGGAAATTGGAAGTAAAACGAAGCGAAGAGAAGACAGGAGAGATGAAAAGTGGGGGAGAAAGACGAAGGTTGGAGGGAGAGAGAGACAGGAATGATGATTGTTGGAGTTTAGTGGCGCAAGGGCCAGGTATGGCCAAAGAGCGCCATGACAGTATTAGTTCGCGCCAAGACGATGGTAATGGCTTGTTAGTGGTAGATGAATAGGGAATTATATGAACATTAGATGTGGCATGGCTGTAAAGGGACCTAAATCAGTCGCTGTAAAGTGCGTAAAATCTATAATAAGATTATGCAATGAGTGATTATGTGTACTATGGACATGAACAATGCATTGCGAAAGAATGATACGAGTTACAAATAATTAAAGATACAAGAATTGGCCAGAGGCACAAGTGCCTAAACAGAGCCCTTGAAACACAAGGGCCTGGAGGCATGTGCAGTTAAAAAACTATCGCAGCAACATCCTCTAGAGAGAGGATGCACTACGAACTTATTGGGCTAGTAACATGTAGCACAACATCTTTCAAGAAAGCAAGGACTGCGTTGGTGCTGAAAAGTGGTTCTTTACCGAGAAACATAGCGGGATGCAGAGGAACACAATAGCGATATGCGAGAGGAAAATGTTTCTTTCTTTCTATTTCGGCTTCCCGACACTCCAAGAGGACGTGGAGGACGGTGAGCCTGTCGCCACATCTACCACATGTTGGAGGATCATTTCCATTCAATAGAAAATTGTGAGTACCATATGTGTGTCCTATTCTGAGACGACAGAATAGGACATCAGTACGTCGTGTTTTAGTTGTACAGGGCCAGAAACCTAACTGTGGCTTAATCAAGTGGAGCTTATTAGTTGTTTCAGCGTCCCACAGACGCTGCCAGTGGCCTCGCAGTTTCCTTCGCAAAAAAGGCTTCAGATCTGTGGAGGAGATAGCAGCGGCAGGATTAATAGCTTGGGATGTAGTTGATGTGGCCAACTGGTCTGCTAGCACATTGCCCTCGATGCCTCTATGGCCAGGCACCCAGCATATTATTACATGTCTACGAGATTGGTAAATGTTACACAAGAGTGAGTAAAGCTCGATAACAACAGGATTCTTATGCTTTTGTAAAGATGTTAGCGCTTTTACAAGACTCAACGAGTCTGTGAATATTATTGCCTTTGTAGTTTCAATTTCTCTATATGCTTCACCGCAGACAGTACTGCATAGGCTTCTGCGGTGAAAATGCTTGTTAGGGGTTTTAATACGTCGCATTTTGAAAAAGAGGGGCCAACCGCGGCGTAAGATACGCCAGCATAGGACTTGGATGCGTCGGTATAGAATTCCGAGCACGAGTACTTCGATTGAAGTTCGCGGAAATGCATTGCAATTTCGAGGTCGGGAGCATGCTTTGTGACCTCTACAAAGGATAGATCACATTCTATCACCTGCCACTCCCAGGGCGGTGACAGCTTAGCTGGAGGCATTAGGCGATGTTCTAGAAGTGGGACATCCATCTCTTCGCTAAGTTCTCTTACACGCAGTGAGAAGGCCGCCTCATAGAGGGTCGATTATAGAAAAGCTTTGAACACTTCAAATTATTAAGGGTTGTAAAACAAGGATGTTCCCGATCGGAGTGCACTTTGAGAAAATAGGTGAAGCTGATGTATGTTCTCTGGAGGTGGAGTGACCACTCATTCGATTCTACGTATAAACTTTCGACGGGGCTTGTTCTGAATGCGCCAGTGGCCAGGCGGATACCTAGATGGTGGACAGGATCTAGCATTTTTAGCGCGCTAGGGGCGGCAGAGTGATATACTACGGCACCATAGTCCCAATCGTGAACCGAATGAGGCTCTTGTGAAGATTCATTAAACACTTCCTGTCGGTGCCCCAGGATGTGTGAGATAAAATTTTCAGTAAGTCATTGTTCTTAGGCATTTCGTGCCTTGAGATGTTTTTGTGTTTATGAAAGTAAGCTTAGTCAAGTATGATGCCTAAATTTGTGATCTTGGTTTATAGGTATTTGTTTGTCCATACATTTCGATGTGGGATCTGCAACGAGACCTTTCTTCTGGTGAAAAGAACACAAGAACTTTTGTGGGGGTTTTTTGGAACCCGTTTTCGTCTGCCCACTTTGACACTTTGTTCAACCCCTGCTGTACCTGTCTCTCGCACACTGCGAGGTTACAGGACTTGAATCCTATTTGTATATCGTCCACATAGGTGGAATAAAAAATAGCGGGAGGTAACGAAGCACGAAGCGTGTTCATTTTAACGATCAGAGTGTGCAGCTGAGCACGCCTCCCTGGGTACACCCAGTTTCCTGCACAAAAGGTCGTGATAGAACATTGCCAACTCGAACACGGAATGTGCGATTCAGCAGATAACTCTCAATCACATTTTAACATATTCCACGTATACCAAAGGGGAGAGTCTCTCAGTATTCCAACCCGCCATGTGGTGTCATAGGCCTTTTCCATGTCTAGATACAGACGAAGAACTGCTTGTGAACAAAAGCTTCGCGTATCTGCGCCTCGATACGTATCAATAGGTCATGGTGGATCGACCCTCGCGAAAGCCGCACTGGTATGGTCAAGCAGTTTTGTTTATTCAAGGAATGTAATAGGCGACGGTTTTCCATTTTTTCGAAGACTTTGCAGAGACAGCTTGTTAGCGCTATCGTCCGATAACTCGATACAGACGGATCCTTCCCCTGCTTCACGATAGGGATCACTATGGCCTCTTTCCAGGCAGAGGGGATCTGCGCGGAAGTCCATATAGAGTTATACGCAGACACAGAAGGGTTTCTTCGTGTTTTCAGAGGGCAGTTCTTCAACATTTCATAAATAATGCGGTCAGGGCCTGGGCAGATTGGTGCAACAGTCAAGTGATGCCTGAAGCTCTGCTAAAGAGAAGGGCAAGTTATAAGGCTCGTTCCGGTGCTCTTTCGTCTAGTTTTTTGTTTTCTATTGCTGCTTTGTGGTTTGTAAATTCTGGGGAATAGTGCAATGAACTGGACACATGTTCAAAAGGTGCACCCAGGTGGTTCGCTTGCTCTTCCAAGCTGTCCGCCCTGTGTTTACCAAAGGGAGTGAATATGTTTGTCGTCCTCTCACCTTGTTAACCCTGTTCCAGACTTTGGCCTCATCTGTATACGAGTGTATACTGATAAAAACTTCTGCCAGCTCTCTCTTCTGGCCTGTCGGCGCGTTCTCCTGCCTTCGGACTTTACCTTCTTAAAATTGATAAGGTTCTCCGCAGTTGGAGAATCGCGTAGCAACCCCCACGCTTTGTTCTGTTTTCTACGAACGTTCCTACATTCGTCGTTCCACCATGGGACACGGCGTTTGCAAGCCGCACCACTTATTTCGGATATGCATTTAGAAGCGGCATCAATTATGAAGGAAGTAAAATATTCCACAGCAGCATCAGTTCCTAACGAAGACATGTTGGCCCAGAGATGCTACTAGTAAGATTTCGAAATTTCTCCCAATCGGCTGTGTCAATCTTCCATCGAAGGCTTGTGGTGACGGCTCAGTTTTGGTTGTTCGCAGTAGTATTGGGAAGTGATCGCTCCCGTACGGATTTTTGGTAACTTCCCATTTAAGTTCAGATAATAGAGACGGGGAAGCTATGCTAAGATCAATAGAAGAAAAGGTTCTGTTTGCGAGACAGTAAAATGTAGGTTCCTCTTGTTCAGGAGACACGCGCCAGAGGAGAAAAGAAATTGTTCAACAAGACGACCTCGCGCATCGATACGAGAGTCGCCCACAGACTACTGTGCGCATTGAAATCGCCAAGAACAAGATAGGGTCTGGCAATTCATCCATAAAGGACTGAAATTCATGTTATGTAAGTGGTAATTGGGGGGTATGTAAAGTGAGCAGATGGTGATGAGCTTGTTTAGAAGAACAAGTCGAACTGCCACTGCTTCAAGGGGCGTTTGTAGCTGCAAACGTTGACATGCTATTGTGCTTTTGTGAATTACAATGGCAACACCGCCTGATGATGCGAGAGCATCATCGCGATCTTACGAAACGTAACATACTGTCGGAGAAAATTTGTATGTTTCGATTTAAGTGCGTTCCTGTACACACAGCACTTTGGATTGTGTTGGTAAATAATCTTGGACATCGTCGAGGTTTCTAAGAAGGCCTCTGACGTTCCATTGAATGATTTGTGTATCCATAATGAAAGTAAATTGGTGCTGTGTGTACTAAAAAAGGAAATGTTGTTTTAGATTACAGAGCCTTTCCAGGCCCCGTAACTCGGGATTTGTCCTTTCTGAAGCGGTCGGGGAGCCTCGCCGCTCCTTAGGCGCTTGGTGCGCCGTCGGGAGGGGTGTAGTGTCCATTGCCTCTTGTGAGGCGCCGGACACGCGCTCTTGCGAGCGAGATGTTTCGCGAGAAAGTCTCGCAGCGAAGGAGGAGACATTTGCGCCACCAGCCGGAGGTCGATGGGGCCTTTGGGCCTGAGCTGTGCCGGCTGTTGCCAGCGCTAGCTGTGGCCGGTGAGGGTGAGGCAGCCTTGACTGCACCCACCGTGGGAGCTGCTGGCGGGCTGCGGGTTTATACGCGTAGCGCAGGCTGCCACCGAGGACTGTGGCGGTGCCGGCACCCTGAGGTAACCGTACTTGTTTTGGTTGGGTGGAGTGGACTTAGATCCTTCCACCTGGGGCAGGAGACAAGCGACAGCTCGCTGCGCGCGGGCTGGGCAGGTGGCAGTAGCCGCTGCGACGCTGCCCCTTGACGCGCCCATCAGCATAAGTGGTAGTGTGGAATGGTGAGCACCTTTTGCGTGCTTCCCTGAACGATATGTTTCACGGACTTTCAGTGTTAGAATTTCTTTCTTTTTTTCCAGCTTGGACAAGACCGGGAGTAGGCTGGATGATCCCCATCGCAATTTATGCAGTGAGGTGTAGCCTCGCAATTGTGAGGCATGGCCTTGTACTCCACACTTGGCACAGGTGAGTCGACCACGGCAGCTCTGCGAGCCATGGCCGAATCTTTGGCATTGGTAGCATCGCCTAGGATTTGGGATATATGGTCTTACTGCTATTTTGTGTAGCCGGTTTCGATGCTTGTGGCAAGACGCTTAATTCAAAGGTAAGTATCAGGTGTTTCGTGGGAATTTCTTTGTGTCCCGTCTCATAACAATGCGCTGCACATTCGTGACATTCTGCGCTCTTCCATCCTTCCAACAATTCGGTTTCAGATAAGTCGATGAGGTCTGCTTCTGATCTACCTACCCCCCGTACTGTGGTCATGGACCGATGCGGTGAAACAGTAACGGGACTCACCAAAAGTAACAAGTTTGCCGAGTCTATTGTATGTTCTCTATCACGTAGTTCAAGGAGAAGGTCCCCACGGCATTTTGGTGACCTTGTAGCCAGGGCCTAGCGTGTGGTCAAGCTTTTTGCAACTACAAATGGGGATATGGTTCTTGCTAGTTTTTCGGTTCTTCACTGTGGGACTACTTGAAATCGTGGGAAAAATGTCTTTAGTGGGTGAACAAGTTTATAATCTCATCGGTGCGTCCCCTCTTCTGAGGGAGACGATCAAGAAGCCTAGGAAAAGCGGGTGTTCCCATAGCAATTTGGTGTAGTTCGGCAGCAATGGCAGCCACCACCCTCGGAGTCCAACAAGGGGACGCTGCAGCACCGAACGTGTAAGCTGCAGGCGCCAGCCGTACATTGCCGCTATAACCTTATATACAAACCAAAGAGAGGGCACCACAAGGTTAACCCAAGCGCCTATGAAAAGTGAGGAAAGTAACTGAAGAGAAGGGTGACAGGACAGTGAGGACAGAAAAATAGAGAAGAAAAAGATCGGAGAGGGGGACAGGAAAAGGCGACCGCCGATTTCCCCGGGGGGTCAGTCCGGGGGTGCCGTCTATGTGAAGCAGAGGCCAAAGAGGTGTGGGCTCCGCCGGGGGGCCTAAGGTCCAAACACCCGGCATCGGTCAACCCCAGGATCCCCTTTCCAGACACGGCTAAGCCGCGCACGGCTACACGACGGGAGGGTCCAACCCCCATGTGCTCGGGTCCGTGTGTCGCAACACACAAACGCCTGCTACGCAGACGCCCTGCGGGGGCTAGTCAACTGGATGCTGGCCAAATATTGCAACACCCGCCCTGGTATCTCAGTGACTATGGTGTTGGGCTGCTGAGCGCGAGGTCGCGGATCAAATCCCGGCCACGGCGGCCGGATTTCTAGGGGCGAAATGCGAAAACCCCGAGTACTTAGATTAGGTGCACGGTAAAGAACCACAGTGGTCCAAATTTCCGGAGTCCCCCTACGGCGGCCTCATAATCAGAACTGTTTTGGCACGTAAAACCCCAGTTAATTAAAAAATATTGCAACATTTCATCGTGAAAGAAGCAGAGTTTAGTTCTAGTCGACTCTACAGACAAAAAAGGGCAACAATTCATCGTGAAGGTACAGACTTCATTCTAGTCCATTATTATATGTGGTTTTTATTGGCGCAAGGGCCAGATATGGCCAAAGAGCGCCATGACAAATTGTGATGGTTTTTCTGTGTACTATGAATAGAGTGGTCTATGAGTTTAAATGGTTGATGTAGCGTGGCTTAATAGGCCTAAACAACAGACGCTGTAAATTGCGTAAAATATATTGATAATAAAATAATGAAGAGCTAATGATTAAGTATGACTAAAACCCGTTAGGAATTATGATGTACTAAAACGTATACAATATGCAATTAGTGCCTCAAGAGGCTCCTTGAAATCAAGGCTGAGAGGCACGCTGTAAACACTTTTTCTACCGCAGCTGCAACCTGCAAGACGAGTCTGCGCTACAGATACCCTGGCCAGATGATTGTAAAGTGTTTACTCTGCTAAAACTTTAAAGACTGTATTAAAATAAAAAGCGGCTCAGGTTAAGAAACAATGCTGATGAAGAGGATGTGCTGACGATATGCATGATAAAGTAACTTTTTACGCGGGCTTCGATTTCAGGGCACTGACAAGAACATGGAGGACTGTAAGATGTCGCCACACCTATCACATTTTGAGGATCACTTCCAGAAAGGAGGTAATGAGTGCGTGCCATAGGTATGACCTATTCTTACCTGCAAGAAGCACTTCCTTGTGTCTTGCCGTTTTCCTCGGACATCCATTTTCCTATTCTTGGTTGATCATATGTACTTATTTGAAGCTTCGCTGTCCCACTGCTTTGCCAAATCTCCGCAACTGATGGCGCCCAAGAAAGGCTTTAGGTCTGTGGAGGGATAGCTATGTTTGTATCTGTATTTAAAACTACTGAAGTGGCACTTCGTCTGCAGCTACATTGCCTTTTATGCCTCTATGGCCAGTACCCAGCACACTATGACCACTTGGTTGCCCATGTAAGCTGAGCATAACCAGCTGTAGAGTTCGTTAAAAACGAATTCTTGTGTTTTCGTAGACTCATTAGAGCTCTAACGACGCTCAATGAGTTCCGTAAACACAATTGCTTTGGTAACATTCATTAGCTTTATGTGTTTTAACTGCGAGAGGATTGCATATGCTTCCGCTGTAAAAATACTTGTTTGGATTTATGCGCCAGATGTTGAAAAAGATGGTCCCAGAGCTGCGTAGCAACACCAATATTTGGAAGCGTCTGTGTAAAATTCTGCACACGAGTACTTTCGCCTAAGCTCGAGGAAGTGTGAACGTATTTCAGTCTCAGGTGCGTGCTTGGAATTTCTAGAAATAGACATCGCACTCAATAGTCCTGCCCTTCCCAAGGTGGTGGAAGTCGACTCTGGAGCAGTTAAGACATTCTCTTTAAGTAGTATGCCTGTTTCTTCAGCCAGGCTTCTAGGCGCAGGAGAAAGTAGTCCTCACGGACGGTCGGTTTTGATACAACCTGGCAGCCGATATGTCGCTTATAGTGAATGACATGGTGTTTCTACATCTGCCTTTACCTTCAGGGAGTAAGTTAGACTTAAATACGCTCTTTGGAGATGCAGGACCATTCATCCGACTCCACATACAGGCTTTCTACAGGGCTAGTCCTGAAGGCGCCTGTAGCAAGCCGAATACCCAGATGGTGAACGGGGTCTAACATCTTTAAAGCACTAGGTGTTGCTGAGTTATAAACTATGGCTCCGTAGTCAAGGCGTGACCGTACAAGGCTTTTATATAAGCTAAGGAGGCATCTCCTGTCACTTCCCCATGATGTGCGTGACAAGAGCTTCAGCAGATTCATAGCCTTCAGGCACTTTGTTTTCAGGTACTTCAGGTGCGGGACAAAGTTAACTTAGAATCTAAGATGAGGCCTAAAAATTTATATTCATGACTCACAGATAGCCGTTCTCCATTAAGGTCAATAACGGGCTCTGGTTACAGACTTCTTTTGCTCGAGAAGAGGACGCACGTGCTTTTTGTGGGTTTAGTCTAAATCCATTCTCGTGTGCCCATTTGGAATCTTTGTTGAGGCCAAGCTGCACCTGTCGCTCGCAGATAGCAAGATTACAAGATTTGTAACCGATTTGCACATCATCCACGTACACCGAATAAAACATTGTGTGGTATGACACTGTGGAGAGATTCATTTTAACAACAAATAGAGTGCAACTCAGCACACCTCCTTGTGGCACACCAGTCTCTTGGGTGAATGGACGAGATAAGACGTTACCAACGCGAACACGGAATGTGCGGTTCGAGAGATAACTTTGAATCACGTTCAGCAGGTTCCCTCGGATACCCATTCCTGCCAGATCACGAAGGATTCCAAAACGCCATGTGGTGTCATAGGCTTTCTCCTGTCTAAGAACACCGACAAGAAAAACTGTTTATGCACGAAGGCATCCCGGATATTTGTCTCGATGCGGACAAGGTGGTCTGTTGTGGATCTACCTTCCCTGAAGCCGCACTGTAAGGGATCTAGTATTTTGTTACTTTCAAGAAAATGGATCAGGCGCCGGTTAGTCATTTTCTCAAACAGTTTGCACAGGCAACTTGTTAGGGCTATAGGCCTATAACTGCTGGCCGAAGAGGGGTCCTTGCCCTCTTTGAGAATGGGAATTATTATTGCCTCTTTCCAGGCAGCCGGGATGTACCCACCACGAATATGGAGTTAAATATCGACAGAAGTGTTTTGTGGGCTTCAGGGTGTAAGTGTTTGATCATGTCATAAGCTATTCTGTCTCTTCCTGGCGCTGTCTTATTACAGCAACTCAGTGACGCCTGAAATTCCGCCATGCTGAATGGACGGTTGTAAGGTTCATTCTTTGTTATTTCTGATCCAGGGGCAATCGCTCTGCTTGTCGCTGGTACCGTAGAAATGTATCTGTGTAATGGGCCGAACTAGAAATGTACTCGAAATGGGCACCTAGAAAATCAGCCTGGTCTTCAAGAGTGTTTCCCTGGTTGTTTACTAATGGCAGAGGATTAGTTTGCCGGCCGTTTAATTTGGTAACTCGGTTCCAGGCTTTCTTTCCGTCTGTGTATGAGTTTATGCCTGATATGTATTTTTGCCAGCTTTCCCTTTTGGCACGGCGGCGCGTTCTTCGACCCTCACTCTTTACTTTCTTAAAGTTTATGAGATTTTCTGTTGTTGGAGAGTCGCGAAGGCGTCCCCAAGCCTTATTTTGCTTTCTTCGTGCTTCCCTACAGTCACCGTTCCACCAAGGAACACGTCGTTTCGAACGCTTTCCTTGTGTTTCTGGGATGCATATGGAAGCTATATTTACAATAAATGCTGTGAAATATGCTACTGCGTCGTCTATGTTAAGATTACGGATGTCATCCCATGTTAGATGGGTGAGCTCTCTGTATTGCTCCAGTCGGCAGAATCAATCTTCCACTGGGGAACATGAGGACAGTTTTCTTCACTTTTTGTCGATGTTAAAATGATCGGGAAGTGGTCACTCCCATAAGGGTTTTTGATAACATTCCACTCCAGGTATGGCATGAGTGTACTTGATGCGATGCTTAAATCTATAGATGAATATGTTTTGTGTGCAACGCTGTAGAATGTGGGCTTTTTTTATTTAACAAGGACGCATCAGATGAGAAAAGAAAGTTTTCAATTAAGCGCCCTCGCGCGTCACAACGAGAGTCCCCACAGGCTGCTATGGGCATTTATATCTCCAACAACGATATATGGTTGGGGAAGTTCAGCGATAAAGCTTAGAAACTCTGATCTCGAGAGTTCATAATTCGGAGGGATGTATAGGGAAGTTTAGTGACCAACTTCTGAAAGAGCACCGCTCGGACTGCGACTGCCTCAAGAGGAGTTCGGAGAACTAACGGCCGACAAGCAACATCTTTGCTCACTATGATTGCGACGCCGCCCGAAGAGGCGAGTGCGTCGTCTCGATCTTTTCGGAAAATTGCGTATTTAGTAAGGAAGTTACCTTGTGTTGGTTTCAGGTGTGTCTCCTGAACGCACAGCACCTTTGGATTGTATTTGTGTGGAAGTTCTTTAACGTCATCGAGGTTGTGCATAAGACCTCTCACGTTCCAGTGTAATATTTGTGTATCCATATTGTTTGTGTTCTTGTGCTGTGTGTCAGGAGTCCAGTTGGCTTACGGAGCCTTTCCAGGCCCCGTAATCCGTGTTTTGTCTTTCTTGGAGCGGTCGCGAGATTCGCGCCGCTCAGGAGGCGCTGGGTGCGCCGGCTGACTTGTAGTTGTGTCCATCGACTCCTGAGAGCCGCTGGACTTCCGCTCATTCGAGCGGGGTGTTTTCAGGGTAGGCCTTGCCTCAGAAAGCAGGGCCTTGGAGGCCACCAACCCAGAAGTCGATGGGCCCTCCTTAAGAGATGGCGCAGCAGCACTGGCTGCTGTCGCCTGGGGGGCTGGTGGCACAGCCGCGGCCACACTCTTTGTGGGCCGGGCTGATGCCGGAGTCTGCTGCGGCGTTTGCCCCCTTACGCGCCGCATCAGCATACCCTGCGATATGTAGGAAGGAAATGCGCTTTCGCGCTTCCTGAAAGGAAATGTTTTCTTTGAACTTTAACGTAATTATTTCTTTTTCCCTCTTCCAGGAAGGACATGAGCGGGAGTATGCAGGGTGATCACCGTCGCAGTTTGCGCAGTGTAGTGTCTCAGTACAATTGTCAGCAGGATGATCGTGCGACGCACACTTTGCACATGTGGTACGGCCCCGGCAGCTTTGAGAGCCGTGACCAAATCGCTGGCACTTAAAGCAGCGGCGAGGGTTTGGAATGTAGGGCCTAAGTTTGATTTTCAGATAGCCTGTTTCAATATATTCTGGTAAGGTACTTGTGCAAAACGTCAAATTAGGTGTTTAGTGGGGATCTCTTTGTCATCCCGCCTGATCTTAATTCTTTGGACATTTGTCACATGCTGTTCCTTCCAGCCCTCAAGGAGCTCGGTTTCACTCAAGTCAAGGAAATCTTGTTCTGATATAACTCCGCGTGAACTGTTCAGAGATCGGTGGGGGTTCATCGAGACAGGGGTATTACCAATTTCAGCAAGTCCGGACAGTTTCTCGAACTGATTCTTGTCATTAAGTTCTATCAATAGATCACGCTGGCCATTTTTGTGACCTTATAGCCGGGACCTAGTTTCTCAGTAAGGCATTTCGCAACGACAAATGGTGATATTGTTCTTGCAGTTTTATCACTGTTTGACAACTTAGCACGTGGTACTTCGGGTATATTTCTTTGGTCTGGAAAAAGCTTCAGAGAGTCATCGGTGCGCCCTCTCTTGGAAAGAGGGCGATCGGGGAGTCGGGGGAATGACGAAAAAGCCATAAAGGGAAGAATAATTTCGGTAGCTATGCCAGCCACCCACCACCGAGCCCAACATGGGGACGCTACGAAACCCGAAGGCAACGAAGACGCCAGCTGTACAAAGCCACTATAACCTAATATAATAGACCCAAGGCTGGATAAACTACACCAGGTTAACCCTTGCTGCCTGGAAAATTGGAAGTAAACGAAGTGAAGAGGAGACAGGAGAGATGGAAAGTGAGAGAGAAAGACGAAGGTTGGAGGGAGAGAGAGACAGGAAAAGGCAACTACCGATTTCCCCCGGGTGGGTCAGTCCGGGGGTGCCGTCTACGTGAAGCCGAGGCCAAAGAGGTGTGTTGCCTCCGCCGGGGGGCCATAAAGGTCCAAACCCGGCTTCGGCTCAACCTCCAGGATCCCCTTTTCCCCGGACACGGCTAAGCCGCGCACGGTTAGACGCGAGAGGGTCCAACCCCCATGCTGGGTCCGTGGTGTCGCAACACACCAAACGCCTGCTGACGCAGACGCCCCTGGGCAGTTCTAGTCCATTATACAGGCAAAAAGAGCAACAATTCGTCGGGAAACTACCAAGTTCTGTTATAGTCCACTTTACAGCCAAAGAAGAGCCACAATTCATCGTGGAAAAAGCGCAGTTAGTTCTAGTCAACTGGATGCTGGCCAAGAATTGCAAAACTTCATCGTGAAAGAAGCAAAGGAAGTTCTTACAAACTCTACAAGGGAAGAAAGGCAACAATTCACGGTCAAGGAGCAGAGGAAGTTCTAGTCAACACTACAGTCAAAAAAGGGCAACAATTCATCGTGAAGGTAGCAGACTTCAGTTCAAGTCAACTCTACAGGCAAAAAAGGGCAACAATTCATCGTGAAAGTACCAGAGTTCAGTTCTAGTCTACTTTACAGCCAAGAATGGCCACAATTCGCGAAAAACGCGCAGGTAGTTCTAGTCCTCTAGATGCTGGCGAAGAATTGCAAAACTTTATCGCGAAAGAAGCAGAGGAAGTTCTGGTCCAATCTACAGTCAAAAAAGGGCAACAATTCATCGTGAAGGTAGGAGGCTTCAGTTCTAGTCACTCTACAGGCAAAAAAGGGCAAGGATTCGTCGTGAAAATACCAGAGTTCAGTTCTAGTCCACTTTACAGCCAAAGATGGGCCACAATTCATCGTGGAAAAAGCGCAGCTATTTTTAGTCAACTGGATGCTGGCCAAGAATTGCAACATTTCATCGTGAAAGAAGCAGAGTTTAGTTCTAGTCCGCTCTACAGTCAAAAAAGGGCAACAACTCATCGTGAAGGTAGCAGACTTCAGTTCTAGTCCATTCTACAGGCAAAGAAGAGCAACAATTCATCGGGAAAATACCAGAGTTAAGTTCTTGTCCACATTACAGCCAAAGAAGTGCCACCAGTCATCGTTCATAAAGCGCAGCTATTTCTAGTCAACTGGATGCTGGCCAAATATTGCAACATCCGCCCAGGTATCTCAGTGACTATGGTGTTGGGCTGCTGAGCACGAGGTCGCGGGATCAAATCCCGGCCACGGCGGCCGCATTTCGATAGGGCGAAATGCGAAAACACCCGAGTACTTAGATTTAGGTGCACGTTAAAGAACACAGGTGTTCCAAATTTCCGGAGTCCCCCACTACGGCGTGCCTCAATCAGAACTGGTTTTGGCACGTAAAACCCCATAGTTAATTAAAAAAATATTGCAACATTTCATCGTCAAAGAAGCAGAGTTTAGTTCTAGTCGACTCTACAGTCAAAAAAGGGCAACAATTCACCGTGAAGGTAGCAGACTTCAGTTCTAGTTCATTCTACAGGCACAAAAGAGCAACAATTAATCGTGAAGGTAGCAGACTTCAGTTCTAGTCCATTATATAGGCAAAAAGAGCAACAATTCGCGGGAAACTACCAGAGTTCTGTTATAGTCCACTTACAGCCAAAGAAGAGCCAGAATTCATCGTGAAAAAAGCGCAGTTAGTTCTAGTCAACTGGATGCTGGCCAAGAATTGCAAAACTTCATCGTGAAAGAAGCAGAGGAAGTTCTTGTCAACTCTACAAGCGAAGAACGGCAACAATTCATGGTCAAGGAAGCAGAGTTTAGTTGTAGTCCACTCTACAGTCAAAAAAAGGCAACAATGCATCGTCAAGGTAGCATACTTCAGTTCTCGTCCACACTACAGGCAAATCAGGGCAACAATTCATCATTAAAGTACCAGAGTTCAGTTATGGTCCACTTTACAGCCAAAGAAGGGCCACAATTCATCGCGAAAATAGCGCAGAAATTGCTAGTCAACAGGATGCTGGCCAAGAATTGCAACATTTTATAGTGAAAGAAGCAGAGTTAAGTTCTTGTCCGCTCTACAGTCAAAAAAGGGCAACAATTCATCTTGAAAGTACCAGAGTTCAGTTCTAGTCTACTTTACAGCCAAGTAAGGGCCACAATTCGTGAAAAACGCGCAGGTAGTTCTAGTCCACTAGATGCTGGCGAAGAATTGCAAAACTTTATCGCGAAAGAAGCAGAGGAAGTTCTGGTCCAATCTACAGTCAAAAAGGGCAACAATTCATCGTGAAGGTAGGAGGCTTCAGTTATAGTCCACTCTACAGGCAAAAAAGGGCAAGAATTCGTCGTGAAAATACCAGAGTTCAGTTCTAGTCCACTTTACAGCCAAAGAAGGAGCCAAAGAAGGGCAACAATTCATCGTGGAAAAAGCGCAGCTAATTTTAGTCAACTGGATGCTGGCCAAGAATTGCAACATTTCATCGTGAAAGAAGAAGCAGAGTTTAGTTCTAGTCCACTCTACAGTCAAAAAAGGGCAACAACTCATCCTGAAGGTAGCAGACTTCAGTTCTAGTCCATTCTACAGGCAAAAAAGAGAGACAATTCATTGTGAAAATACCAGAGTTAGGTTCTTGTCCACATTACAGCCAAAGAAGTGCACCAGTCATCGTTCAAAAAGCGCAGCTGTTTCTAGTCAACTGGATGCTGGCCAAATATTGCAACACCCGCCGTGGTTGCTCAGTGGCTATGGTGTTGAGCTGCTGAGCACGAGGTCGCGGGATCGAATCCCGGCCACGGCGGCCGCATTTCGATGGGGGCGAAATGCGAAAACACCCGTGTACTTAGATTTAGGTGCACGTTAAAAACCACAGGTGGTCCAAGTTTCCGGAGTCCCCCACTACGGCGTGCCCAGTGGCGTAGCCAGAAATTTTGTTCGGGGGGGGGGCTCAGGTTGCAGCGCGGCCTCCTCCTTATAGAAGTTGTCGAGGGATCAAATACATGAATAATAACTGCATTGCTAATGCCATTGTATATTAGATGCTGCAAACGAATTATTGAACGCTACGCACTGTCAAGTAAAATATGTATTTTTTCATAAAAGAATATATTAGGATGTCCTAAAAATTCTGGCAGAAATAACTGATATCAATGCGGCCGCATTTATTTTTTGTCTATTTATTAAGGAAAGAAAATATCACACAGACATTAGAACTATATCAGTTCGAACCAGCAAAGCAGTGTATACAGCTGATATGAAGAACGTAAAGGCCATGAAATGAATAAGTTGAGGACAAATATTTTGATGAATCTTCGTCATTCAAGAACCCTGTTTACATTTTTGAACATATGCAACAGCCAGGAAAAAAAACCTCAATGACGCTGTCCATCGTTACAATAGATTGCGCAGGAGCAGGTGTTACCGGTCGTGTATTGTAATTACACCGAGATTATACTCGCAACAGTGAGTACAAATAAAAAGTAGGAGAGAGAGAGAGAGAAGACATAAGGGAAAGGCAGGGAGGTTAACTATGCTGAGCCCGGTATGCTACCCTGCACGCGGGAAGGGGAGAAGGGATTGAAAGAGAAGGAAGAGAGAAGTTCACAGTTCACACGTTGCACATTTAAAGTCAAGCGTTCATCGCTGAGTTTCGTCACAGGCGGTCATACAGGCTTGCGCACTTCAAAAAACACAGCCGCGCCTTTGTATGCACACAGCAGACGCACGAGGCCACGCGCCCAAGATCGTTTCCTCCGTAAAAGGCCTGTCGTCTAAGTGCCCCAAAGCCGTCCGAAGGGCAATCCACTCATCTTATCTGTGGAAGTCACATAAAAGTAGGAGTTCTGCAAAATGTATACATTAGAAATGCGAAGATAGAATGGAATACAAATGCGAAGATACAACTCGCTAAAGGGCAAAAACGAGTCGCTGGAAACAAAGTTCACTGCTTGTATACACAACACCTCGCAACGAGATATTTAATATACGTCTAAGTCTCCAATTAATCTACGTATTTAAGCAAACGTCACTGTATATTATGCGAAACAAGACAAATAAGCACGTGGCGGAGTCAGAGATAGTAAACTTTGCGCACAGAAAGACAGATGATCTATGCTAGAACAAAACTATGATCGCAGAAAACCGTGTTATGCATTCGGGCCATGCGGCGGTCGCGACAGCGCCATGGGTAGAATAATAGAGGAATAATGCAGAAATCAGTACGAAAATGTGTAATTTAACTGAATGCACAGCAGCAACAAATATTCTGCACCCAAAATTAAACTGGGTATTGCTTCGGTTCAAAAAAGAAGTAAAAGCAGGTAGCTAAAAAAGGAAAGAAAAAGCCAAACTAAGCACAGATGATGCGGCAAGTTATACTACCCAATATCCGAGTGTGTTTCGGCAAACGCCGCGTGGGCCGGGCTTTCAATGAGCAAGGTCGGTCAAAATTGGTTATTGATGTCCTCGTAATATCGTATTCGCATGATAATTTTGATCATGAGCTAACTGCTAGAATAAACGGCTAAAATGTCTGCGGTTTTAAAAGCTAACGAACACTCATACGTTTTCATAATTAGAGATTATGGACCTGAAGGAACAGAGCTCTTTACTTGCATTGATTTTTACTGCTTCGCTATCTAAAGGACAAACTTCTCTCGGCGGGGAAGTTGAGCGAAGCGGTCAATGACTTCGGACACGTTGATGCCGACGTCTCTGTGGGTGTATAGAAGCACCAGTCTAACCATGCGTTCGACAGACATTGTAGAGCGCAAGTAGTTTTTTATTAAACTCTTGTTAAAAATATTCTCTCTGCGCTGGCAGTGGTCACTGGAAGGGTGACTAGAATCTGGAACAGTTTGTACACATTACATAGAACCTGCAGTCGCAAAGGGAGAGGGCATCTATTTCGGTGCTAAAACCTAAACACACTCCTTCTATGTTGTTTTCATCCTTGTTTAGGTACCTTGCACAAGCAGTAGGCTGTTCGATTCCGGCGATGTCCGTCGTTTCGTCAGGACGTATGGAGAAGCAGCCTACTTTTGCAACTAGGCTTTCTTTGATAATTTCGCCACAAACTTCGATAATTTGGTTTTGTGCATCTGTGCTTAAATACGAGGCATTACTGGGGCAACTTTCCAAATGGTTCTTCAGATATGTATCTCCACAATTAGCTCGTATGCGAAGAAGCGCTCTGAAAATACCTGTATTTTCAGCGGGGCCTATGCTTAAATTCATAGGACCACTGTCCCTGTGGCCAACGAGAGCCAGACCTTGTAGCCCGCAAAAATAATTTCCTCAATAATAGGCCATTTCCTTTCACCTGTTTTCTCAATTTTATTTGCCGGCCCTGGTCCAGCTGATCGATCACATTGGGCACGCGTCCTGCAATGTTGGAGAAAATTATCAGCTGCTAGCTCACAGTCACGGTAATATTTAGTATTTTCGTGCGTGTGGGAAGATTGCGAGCGCGTGCTTTCATTTCTGGAACGGCTTGGACACGAGGGCTCCAGTGCACGCACGTTGGTCCAGTTTATAACAGCATTAACCCCATAAAGTTCCAGAATTGAAAATCTTTTTAAGCACGCCTTGGAAATGGTCAGTGCACCTTTCGCGTCAAAAGTTTATGAGAACGTTACACCCATACAGTTTCGGAATTGAAATCCATGCGCTCCGTAGATTCCGCGGCCGCTGCGAGATGCCGCAACGCGCCCGCAGGCTATCGAAAAGCCCTTGAAAGTTCGTGCTCGAATGGGGCTCCTTGCGTTACGTGACCCCAGGTGCCACGAAATCCACCCCAGGTGCCATGAATCCAGCCCGAGTTCGCAATGTTCGTGCCGAAATGTCTTCGAGCGTGAAAAAGACATTGTAGACAGAATGCAGAATGATTGAACATAACTCGCCTACACGAACATGTCGCAGCCTATGACACTAGGACACCTGAACAATGGAACATTCCGCACTCAAGAACGAATTATGGTCAACAAATGCTTCGACATACACTTCCGACTTACTCAATAACCTCGCCTTACGAGAAATAGACCTTCTGTCTTTATGCAGCCTGCACAACTACTTTCAGTCAAACTAATCCTTGTTGTTAATGAGTTTGTTCATATGCAATACTGTATGACTTTTCCCCCCTTTATTTGCTTTAGTTTATACTGCCCTGAATATAGTGCTATATTAGGTTTTTTTTCTCCCTATATTTCTTCCTGTTTGTGTATAATAAGACTTTCTTTATGTAATCTATAATGCTCATGTATAAATTGAATATTCCCTTGTTAATGCAGACTACTTGTTTTTCTAATTGTTAAAGTGTATTACTACCTGTCTCGTATACACATTTTTTTGTAAATTGACACCTTCCCATCTGTTTACGCACATGTGAGCGCCCGACGCCCTCTGTTGCCTTTGATGGGTTTTTGGGCTGGTCAAGTTGCCAGCGTGCAACTTTTTATCCAGAACCCCACCATGTAATTCTTTTCATGGGAAATAAATTATTATTATTATTATTATTATTATTATTATATTATTATTTATATTATTATTATTATTATTATTATTCCCGGCGTCGGTGGTAGTTTTGGTCGGCGGAGCATGCCGGCACGAAAAAATTTCGGGGGGGGGGGCTGAAGCCCCATCAGCCCCCCCCCTGGCTACGCGCCTGGGCGTGCCTCATAATCAGAACTGGTTTTGGCACGTAAAACCCCATAGTTAATTAAAAAATGGCAACATTTCATCGTGAAAGAAGCAGAGGAAGTTCTAGTCAACTCTACAAGTGAAGAACGGCAACAATTCATGGTCAAGGGAGCAGAGTTTAGTTCTAGTCCACTCCACAGTCAAAAACGGGCAACAATGCATCGTCAAGGTAGCAGACTTCAGTTCTCGTCCACACTAAAGACAAATAAGGGCAACAATTCATCATGAAAGTACCAGAGTTCAGTTCTACTCCACTTTACAGCAAAAGGAGGGCCACAATTCATCGTTAAAAAACGCAGATACTTCTAGTCAACTGGATACTGGCCAAGAATTGCAACATTTCATTGTGAAAGAAGCAGAGGAAGTTCTAGTCAACTCTAAAGGCAAAGAAGGGCAATAATTCATGGTGAACGAAGCAGGCTTCAGTTCTTGTCCACTCTACAGGCAAAAAAGGGCAACAATTCGTCGTGAAAATACCAGAGCTCAGTTCTAGTCCACTTTACAGCCAAAGAAGGGCCACAATTCATCGTGGAAGAAGCGCAGGTAGCTGTAGTCAACTATATTCTGGCGAAGAATTGCAAAACTTCATCGTGAAAGAAGCAGAGGAAGTTCTAGTCACTCTACAAGTGAAGAACGGCAACAATTCATGGTGAAGGAGCAGAGTTTAGTTCAGTCCACTCTAAAGTCAAAAACGGGCAACAATGCATCGTCAAGGTAGCAGACTTCAGTTCTCGTCCACACTAAAGGCAAATAAGGGCAACAATTCATCATACCAGAGTTCAGTTCTACTCCCCTTTTCAGCAAATGGAGGGCCACAATTCATCGTTA
Source organism: Dermacentor silvarum (assembly GCF_013339745.2). NCBI lineage: Eukaryota > Metazoa > Arthropoda > Arachnida > Ixodida > Ixodidae > Dermacentor > Dermacentor silvarum. Next base: position 34,406 of record NW_023606103.1, read on the forward strand.
AAAAACGCAGATACTTCTAGTCAACAGGATGCTGGCCAAGAATAGCAATATTTCATTGTGAAAGAAACAGAGGAAGTTCTAGTCAACTCTAGAGGCAAAGAAGGACAACAATTCATGGTGAAGGAAGCAGGCTTCACTTCTAGTCCACTCTACAGGCAAAAAAGGGCAACAATTCGTCGTGAAAATACCAGAGCTCAGTTCTAGTCCACTTTACAGCCAAAGAAGGGCCACAATTCATCGTGGAAAAAGCGCAGGTAGCTGTAGTCAACTATATTCTGGCGAAGAATTGCAAAACTTCATCGTGAAAGAAGCAGAGTTTAGTTCTAGTCCACTCTACAGTCATAAAAGGGCAACAACTCATCGTGAAGGTAGCAGACTTCAGTTCTAGTCCATTCTACAGGCAAAAAAGAGCAACAATTCATCGTGAAAATACCAGAGTTAAGTTCTTGTCCACATTACAGCCAAAGAAGTTCCACCAGTCATCGTTCAAAAAGCGCACCTATTTCTAGTCAACTGGATGCTGGCCAAATATTGCAACACCCTCCCTGTATCTCAGTGACTATGGTGTTGGCTGCTGAGCACGAGGGCGCGGGATGAAATCCCGGCCACGGGCCGCATTTAGATGGGGGCGAAATGCGAAAATACCCGAGTACTTAGATTTAGGTGCACGTTAAAGAACCACAGGTGGTCCAAATTTCCGGAGTCCCCCACTACGGCGTGCCTCATAATCATAACTGGTTTTGGCACGTAAAACCCCATAGTTAATTAAAAAAATATTGCAACATTTCATCGTGAAAGAAGCAGAGTTTAGTTCTAGTCGACTCTACAGTCAAAAAAGGGAAACAATTCACCGTGAAGGCAGCAGACTTCCGTTGTAGTTCATTCCACAGGCACAAAAGCAACAATTTATCGTGAAAGTAACAGAGGTCAGTTCTAGTCCACTTTACAGCAAAAGGAGGGCCACAATTCATCGTTAAAAAACGTAGATACTTCTAGTCAACTGGATGCTGGCCAAGAATTGCAACATTTCATTGTGAAAGAGCAGAGGAAGTTCTAGTCAACTCTAGAGGCAAAGAAGGGCAACAATTCATCGTGAAGGTAGCCGACTTCAGTTCTAGTTCATTCTACAGGCACAAAAGAGCAACAATTCATCATGAAAGTACCAGAGTTCAGTTCTAGTCCACTTTACAGCCAAAGAAGGGCCACAATTCATCGTGAAAATAGCGCAGAAATTGCTAGTCAACAGGATGCTGGCCAAGAATTGCAACATTTTATCATGAAAGAAGCTGAGTTAAGTTCTAGTCCGCTCTACAGTCAAGAAAGGGCAACAATTCCTCTTGAAAGTACCAGAGTTCAGTTCTAGTCTACTTTACAGCCAAATAGGGCCACAATTCGTGAAAAATGCGCAGGTAGTTCTAGTCCACTAGATGCTGGCGAAGAATTGCAAACTTCATCGTGAAAGAAGCAGAGGAAGTTCTAGTCAACTCTACAGTCAAAAAGGGCAACAATTCATCCTGAAGGTAGCAGACTTCAGTTCAAGTCCATTATACAGGCAAAAAGAGCAACAATTCGTCGGAAACTACCAGAGTTCTGTTATCCACTTTACAGCCAAAGAAGAGCCACAATTCATCGTGAAAAAAGCGCAGTTAGTTCTAGTCAACTGGATGCTGGCCAAGAATTGCAAAACTTCATCGTGAAAGAAGCAGAGGAAGTTCTTGTCAACTTTACAAGTGAAGAACGGCAACAATTCATGGTCAAGGAAGCAGAGTTTAGTTGTAGTCCATTCTACAGTCAAAAAAGGGCAACAATGTATCGTCAAGGTAGAAGACTTCAGTTCTCGTCCACACTACAGGCAAATCAGGCAACAATTCATCATGAAAGTACCAGAGTTCAGTTCTAGTCCACTTTACAGCCAAAGAAGGGCCACAATTCATCGTGGAAATAGCGCAGAAATTGCTAGTCAACAGATGCTGGCCAAGAATTGCAACATTTTATCATGAAAGAAGCAGAGTTAAGTTCTAGTCCGCTCTACAGTCAAGAAAGGGCAACAATTCCTCTTGAAAGTACCAGAGTTCAGTTCTAGTCTACTTTACAGCCAAATAAGGCCACAATTCGTGAAAAATGCGCAGGTAGTTCTAGTCCACTAGATGCTGGCGAAGAATTGCAAAACTTCATCGTGAAAGAAGCAGAGGAAGTTCTAGTCAACTCTACAGTCAAAAAGGGCAACAATTCATCGTGAAGGTAGCAGACTTCAGTTCAAGTCAACTCTACAGGCAAAAAAGGGCAACAATTCATCGTGAAAGTACCAGAGTTCAGTTCTAGTCTACTTTACAGCCAAAGAAGGGCCACAATTCGCGAAAAACGCGCAGGTAGTTCTAGTCCACTAGATGCTGGCGAAGAATTGCAAAACTTTATCGCGAAAGAAGCAGAGGAAGTTCTAGTCCAATCTACAGTCAAAAAAGGGCAACAATTCATCGTGAAGGTAGCAGGCTTCAGTTCTAGTCCACTCTACAGGCAAAAAAGGGCAAGAATTCGTCGTGAAAATACCAGAGTTCAGTTCTAGTCCACTTTACAGCCAAAGAAGGAGCCAAAGAAGGGCAACAATTCATCGTGGAAAAAGCGCAGCTAATTTTAGTCAACTTGGATGCTGGCCAAGAATTGCAACATTTCATCGTGAAAGAAGCAGAGTTTAGTTCTATTCCACTCTACAGTCAAAAAAGGGCAACAACTCATCCTGAAGGTAGCAGACTTCAGTTCTAGTCCATTCTACAGGCAAAAAAGAGAGACAATTCATTGTGAAAATACCAGTTAGGTTCTTGTCCACATTACAGCCAAAGAAGTGCACCAGTCATCGTTCAAAAAGCGCAGCTATTTCTAGTCAACTGGATGCTGGCCAAATATTGCAACACCCGCCGTGGTTGCTCAGTGGCTATGGTGTTGAGCTGCTGAGCACGAGGTCGCGGGATCGAATCCCGGCCACGGCGGCCGCATTTCGATGGGGCGAAATGCGAAAACACCCGTGTACTTAGATTTAGGTGCACGTTAAAAACCACAGGTGGTCCAAGTTTCCGGAGTCCCCCACTACGGCGTGCCTCATAATCAGAACTGGTTTTGGCACGTAAAACCCCATAGTTAATTAAAAAATATGGCAACATTTCATCGTGAAAGAAGCAGAGGAAGTTCTAGTCAACTCTACAAGTGAAGAACGGCAACAATTCATGATCAAGGGAGCAGAGTTTAGTTCTAGTCCACTCCACAGTCAAAACGGGCAACAATGCATCGTCAAGGTAGCAGACTTCAGTTCTCGTCCACACTAAAGACAAATAAGGGCAACAATTCATCATGAAAGTACCAGAGTTCAGTTCTACTCCACTTTACAGCAAAAGGAGGGCCACAATTCATCGTTAAAAAACGCAGATACTTCTAGTCAACTGGTACTGGCCAGAATTGCAACATTTCATTGTGAAAGAAGCAGAGGAAGTTCTAGTCAACTCTAAAGGCAAAGAAGGGCAATAATTCAGGTGAACGAAGCAGGCTTCAGTTCTTGTCCACTCTACAGGCAAAAAAGGGCAACAATTCGTCGTGAAAATACCAGAGCTCAGTTCTAGTCCACTTTACAGCCAAAGAAGGGCCACAATTCATCGTGGAAGAACGCAGGTAGCTGTAGTCAACTATGATGATGTGTTGTGTTTTATGGCGCAAGGGGCCAGGTATGGCCAAAGAGCGCCATGACAAGAGTTAACGTTATCGATAAGCTGTTAATAATGTGGGCATGAATTTCTGATGGCAGATGTGACATGGCTGTAAAAGGGCCTAAAAACAGTCGCTGTAATGGCGTAAAACATATACGTACTAAAATAATGACACTGACTAGTTAGTGATGTGGGCTATGGCAATTGAGTTTCCTTAAAAACATGATGTACAGATATAGACAATAACAAATGTGACACTAGCGCTTGATGAGAGCCCTTGAATTCAAGGGCTATTAATCACATGCTAAAAATTACCTGGCCAAATAATTTTCAGGGACTCTGTTTCACTTAAGAATTCTAAGACTTTTTTTCAGATTAAAAATCGGTTCATTGCTAAGAAAATATGCCGGGTGAAGAGGTATGTTTTCGCGATATGCAGAGGGAAGTACCTTTTCCTCTCTGATTCTATTGCAGAGCATTGAATAAGAACATGGACAACTGTGAGAATATTGCCGCACTTACTACAAGTCGGAGGATCACTCCCAGTCAAGAGGTAAGAGTGGGTACTGTAAGTGTGTCCTATTCTTAATCGACAGACAAGTACTTCCTTATATCGTGCCGTTTTCTCAGTTATCCAGTTCCCTAGTTTTGGTTTTATCACGTGTAGCTTATTTAATACTTGGGTATCCCACTCTCCTTGCCAGTGCTTCCTTAGCTTACGCGTAGAAAAGACTTCAGGTCTGTGGCAGGGATGGGATATTTGCGTCCGTGTCGCTAGAGGTTACTGACGTAGCGTTTTCATCAGCAGCTTCATTGCCTTTTATACCTTTGTGGCCAGGTACCCAGCATAAAACAATCACTTGGTTGCACTTATATGCAGAGCACAACAAGCTGTACAGTTCATTAAAAACAGAGTTCTTATGTTTTCGTAGACTAATTAGGGCTCTGACTACACTTAATGAATCAGTGAACACAATGGCCCTAGAGAGATTTGTGAGCCTTATGTGTTTAACAGCCGATAGTATAGCGTATGCTTCTGCTGTAAAAATAGATGTGTGGGGATTTAGTGCCCCAGATGTAGAAATGAGTCTCCGAGAGCTGCGTAAGAAACACCAGCAGAGGACTTCGAAGCATCTGTATAGTATTCTGCGCAGGAGTACTTCTCCTGAGCTCAAGAAAATGGGAATGAATATGTGCCTCCGGTGCTTTTGGATATTTCTATAAAAGATATGTCACACTGAATAGTCTGCCATTCCCAAGGTGGGGGCAGGCTAGTAGGAGCCATGAGGACATTTTCTAGTAGTGAGACGCCTGTGTCCTTTGCCATTGCCTCTAAACGAAGGTTGAATGGAGCCCTAACAGCAGGGCGGTTATGGAACAGCCTGGCAGTAGAGATGTCGCGAATGGTAAAATGACATGGATGCTGAATATCCGATTTAACCTTCAGGGCGTAGAAAAAACTTAAATATGTTTCTTTGTAGATGTAGAGACCATTCGTTAGAGTCCACATACAAGCTTTCTACAGGACTAGTCCTGAAAGCACCTGTAGCAAGGCTATCCCCAATGGGAACAGTATCTAGCATCCTCAAGCACTAGGTGGCAGCAAGTTATACACTATAGCTCCGTAATCGAGGCGTGACCGTATAAGACTTTTGTAGAGGCTCAAAAGGCATCTCCTGTCACTTCCTCAAGATGTCCGAGACTAAGCTTCAGTAAATTCATTGTCTTTAGACCTCATTCTCAGATACCTGAGGTGAGGAACAAAAGTTAATTTGGAGTCTAAGAAAATTCCTAAAATTTATGTTCGTGGCTGACAGATAGCCGTTGTCCATTAAACAATAGCGGGGTCAGGCAGTATACCTCTCTTGTGGAGAAGAGAACGCATGTGCTTTTTTGAGGGTTGAGTTAAATCCATTCTTCCGCCCATTTAGACAATTTGTTTAAGCCAAGCTGTACTTGTCGCTCGCAGATACTAAGATTACATGATTTGAAACCCATTTGGATATCATCCACATATACGAATAAAATATTGTACGTGGTATGACAGTTTGGAGCGAGTTCATTTTGACAATAAATAAAGTACAGCTTAGCACACCACCTTGTGGTACACCAGCCTCCTGCGTGAATTGTCGAGACAGGACGTTACCAACTCTAACACGGAACGTGCGATCTGAGAGGTAGCTCTGTATCACATTTATAAGTTGCCTCGGACACCCATTCCAGCCAGGTCGCGGAGAATTCCAAAACGCCAAGTTGTGTCATATGCCTTCTCCATATCTAAGAATACTGACAGGAAAACTGTTTATGAACAAAGGCATCACGGATATTGGTCTCGATGCGGACAAGGTGATCTGTTGTGGATCTACCTTCTCTAAAGCCGCACTGAAAGGGATCGAGTATTTTGTTGTTTTCGAGATAATAGATGAGGCGTCGGTTAACCATTCTCTCAAAGAGCTTGCATATACAACTTGTCAGAGCTATAGGTCTATAACTACTGGGTGAGGAAGGGTCCTTGCCCTCTTTAAGAATAGGAATTACGATGGCTTCTTTCCAGGCGGACGGAATATAGCCAGCAGAGAACATGGAGTTAAATAGTGAGAGTAGTGCTCTGTGGGTTTCAGGATGTAAATGTTTGACCATTTCATATATTATTCTGTCACTTCCTGGAGCGGATTTCTTACAACAATTCAGTGAAGCCTGGAACTCCGCCATGCTAAATGGACGATTGTATGCATCATTTGCTGTGGCTTTTTGACCCAGAGGCTGACGCTCTGCTTGTCGCTGGTATCTTACAAATGTATTTGTGTAATGTGATGTACTGGAAATGTGCTCAAATGTGCTCCTAGACAATCAGCCTGGTCCTCAAGAGTGTCTCCTTGTGTGTTAACTAAAGGTAGAGGATGAGTTTCGCGGCCTTTTATTTTCTTAACTCTGTTCCAGACTTTTCTTTCATCTGTATAGGAATTAATGCTGGAGAGGTACTTTTGCCAGCTTTCCCTTTTGGCACGGCGGCGCGTTCTTCTACCTTCAGACTTTATTTTCTTAAAGCTGATCAGGTTTTCTGTAGTCGGAGAGTTACGGAGGTGATACCAAGCCTTATTTTGTTTCTTTCGCGCTACTCTACATTCATCGTTCCACCAGGGAACACGTCGTTTAGAAGATGATCCGTTTGTTTGCGAGATACATATCGACGCTGCATCGAAAATAAGTGCTGTTAAATGTGCAACTGCATCATCAATACTAAGCATACGGATGTCATTCCAGGTCAAATATGTCAACTCTCTGTATTGCTGCCAGTTCGCTGAGTCGACTTTCCACTGGGGCAGATGGGGTGAGAATTCGTCCCGTTTTGTTAATTTTAAAATAATTGGAAAATGGTCGCTCCCGTATAGATCATTAACCACCTTCCATTCCAAGTATGGCACGACTGTACTCGATGCAATACTTAAGTCTATGTATGAAAATGTTTTGTTTGCGACGCTGTAGAAGGTTGGCTCTTTCTTATTTAATAAACATGCACCTGTAGATAACAGGAAGTTTTCTATCAGGCGCCCTCTGGCATCACATCGAGAGTCACCCCACAGGGTATTATGTGCATTGAGGTCTCCAACGAGAATATAGGGCTCCGGAAGTTGAGCAATAAAGCTTTCGAATTCTGTTCTGGAGAGTTGGTAGCTGGGGGGGATGTATAAGGAAGTAATTGTTAACAGCTTATCAAAAAGCACTGCTCTGACTGCAACTGCCTCAAGGGGCGTTTGCAGCTGCAAATGTTGGCAGGCGACACCCTTATCAACTATTATAGCAACACCGCCCGATGAGACCAAAGCGTCGTTGCGGTCTTTACGGTAAATGGCATATTGCCGCAGAAAGTTTGTGTGTAGGATTTAGGTGTGTCTCTTGCACACAGAGCACTCGTGGATTAAACTTGTGTAGGTTCCTTTATGTCGTCTAGATTGTGGAGTAGACCTCTCACATTCCAATGCATGATCTGTGTAGCCATATTGGAAGTGTTTTGTCGTGTGTGTCAAGAGAAATAAGGTAGCTCACGAGACCTTTCCAGGCCCCGTGATGCGGGATTTTTCTTTTCTTCCGGCGCGCTCCACGGAGCTACGCCGTTCCTTCGGCGCCTGGGACGCCGAGTAGTGATGCTTGCATCCATCGCCTCGTCATGGGCGCTGGATGCTGCCCGCTCCACGGGCACACTCAGGGGTTTTGGGGGCCGGTCTGCACGAGCAGTGACCCTGGGGCCGGCAGGTCCGGAGGACTGCTGGCCCTGCGTTGTAGGGGCGGAACAGCACTGGCTGCTCCTGCCAGGGGGCTGAAGGCGTAACTGCCGTCACACTCTGTGTGACTCGGGCGGCCGCCGCAGGATGTGACGCTGCCCCCGGCGCGCCACATCGGTGTAGGAAGGACTGAACTGATTATGGGCAGCAAAACGCTTGCGCGCCTCCGGAAATGAAATGTTTAGTTTGACTTTGAGTTGTATTATTCTTTTTCTTTCTTCCATGACGGGCACGATCGCGAATAGGCGGGGTGGTCTCCGTCACAGTTGGCACAATGGGTTGTGGAAGTGCAGATGTCTGAGGCATGTTCTTTAGAAGCACATTTTGCACAGGTAGCGCGCCCTCGGCAGCTCTGAGACCCATGCCCAAAACGCTGACACTTGAAGCATCGGCGCGGATTGGGAATGTACGGTCGTACACGGAGCTTACAATATCCGGTCTCGATTGAATCTGGTAGGTACTTGTTCCAAAAGTGATGATTACATGTTTTGTGGGGATTTCCTTGTCGTCACGCCTTAACTTAATTCGTTGCACCTTTACTACATTTTGGTCTTGCCATCCATCCAACAGCTCGCTTTCACTGAGTTCTAGAAGGTCGTCATCAGAGATGACACCGCGAACAGTGTTCATTGACCTGTGAGGGCCCACTGAGACGGGAATGTCACCAAATGCAACAAGTTTCGACAATTTGTTGTACTGTGGCTTATCACGCACTTCCAAAAGAAGGTCTCCGCTTCCCATCTTAGTGACTTTATAACCTGGGCCGATTGCTTCTGTCAGACATTTTGCTACAACAAATGGGGATATTGTACGGACAGTCTTGGTTTCGTGTTGGCTATGTATTACGTGGTATTTGGGAAAAATTTCTTTAGGTTTCATAAAAAAGTTGAATGTTTCATCGGTGCGCCCCCTTTTCAGGGAGCGATCAGGTAGTAGGGGAAAAGCATTTGCCATATAGGTTTGCAAAATTCGGCGGCGATGGTGGCCACCCACCACGGAGCCCACAAGGGGACGCTACAAGGTTGGAATACCTGCAGACGCCAGCCATGCATCGCCGCTATAACCTATATAGAATACCCAAGGTTGGATAAGTACACCAGGTTAACCCTTGCCGCCCAGAAATTCGGAAGTGAGAAGAAGTGACTAGAAGACAGGAAAGATGGAAAAGTGAGAGAGAAAGGCTAAAGACTGAAGAGGGGGACAGGAAAAGGCGACTGCCGATTTCCTCCAGGTGGGTCAGTCTGGAGGTGCCGTCTATGTGAAGCAGAGGCCGAAGAGGTGTGTTACCTCCGCCGGGGGGCCTTAAAGGTCCAAACACCCGGCATCGGCTCAACCCCCAGGATCCCCCTTTCCCCAGACACGGCTAAGCCGCGCACGGCTACACGCGGGAGGTCCTAGCCTCGTGTGCTCGGGTCCGTGGTGGCGCAACTCACCAAACGCCTGCTTGCGCAGACGCCCTGCGGGTCTGTAGTCAACTATATTCTGGCGAAGAATTGCAAAACTTCATCGTGAAAGAAGCAGAGGAAGTTCTAGTCAACTCTACAAGTGAAGAACGGCAACAATTCATGGTGAAGGGAGCAGAGTTTAGTTCTAGTCCACTCTAAAGTCAAAAACGGGCAACAATGCATCGTCAAGGTAGCAGACTTCAGTTCTCGTCCACACTAAAGGCAAATAAGGGCAACAATTTATCGTGAAAGTAACAGAGGTCAGTTCTAGTCCACTTTACAGCAAAAGGAGGGCCACAATTCATCGTTAAAAACGTAGACACTTCTAGTCAACTGGATGCTGGCCAAGAATTGCAACATTTCATTGTGAAAGAAGCAGAGGAAGTTCTAGTCAACTCTAGAGGCAAAGAAGGGCAACAATTCATCGTGAAGGTAGCCGACTTCAGTTCTAGTTCATTCTACAGGCACAAAAGAGCAACAATTCATCATGAAAGTACCAGAGTTCAGTTCTAGTCCACTTTACAGCCAAAGAAGGGCCACAATTCATCGTGAAAATAGCGCAGAAATTGCTAGTCAACAGGATGCTGGCCAAGAATTGCAACATTTTATCATGAAAGAAGCTGAGTTATGTTCTAGTCCGCTCTACAGTCAAGAAAGGGCAACAATTCCTCTTGAAAGTACCAGAGTTCAGTTCTAGTCTACTTTACAGCCAAATAAGGGCCACAATTCGTGAAAAATGCGCAGGTAGTTCTAGTCCACTAGATGCTGGCGAAGAATTGCAAAACTTTATCGCGAAAGAAGCAGAGGAAGTTCTGGTTCAATCTACAGTCAAAAAGGGCAACAATTCATCGTGAAGGTAGGAGGCTTCAGTTCTAGTCCACTCTACAGGCAAAAAAGGGCAAGAATTCGTCGTGAAAATCCAGAGTTCAGTTCTAGTCCACTTACAGTCAAAGAAGGGCCACAATTCATCGTGGAAAAAGCACAGCTATTTTTAATCAACTGGATGGTGGCCAAGAATTGCAACATTTCATCGTGAAAGAAGCAGAGTTTAGTTTCTAGTCGACTCTACAGTCAAAAAAGGGCAACAATTCACCGTGAAGGTAGCAGACTTCAGTTCTAGTCCATTATACAGGCAAAAAGAGCAACAATTCGTCGGGAAATACCAGAGTTCTGTTATAGTCCACTTTACAGCCAAAGAAGAGCCACAATTCATCGTGGAAAAAGCGCAGTTAGTTTAGTCAACTGGATGCTGGCCAAGAATTGCAAAAACTTCATCGTGAAAGAAGCAGAGGAAGTTGTAGTCATCTGTACAGCGAAGAAGGGCAACAATTGACGGTCATGGGTGCAGAATTTAGTTCTAGTCCATTCTACAGTCAAAAAAGAGCAACAATTCATCGTGAAAGTAGGAAACTTCAGTTCTAGTCCATTACACAGGCAAAAGAGCAACAATTTGTCGGAAAGTACCAGACTTCAGTTATAGTCCACTTTACAGCCAAAGAAGGGCCACAATTCATCGTGAAAATAGCGCAGAAATTGCTAGTCAACAGGATGCTGGCCAAGAATTGCAACATTTATCATGAAAGAAGCAGAGTAAGTTCTAGTCCGCTCTACATCAAGAAAGGGCAACAATTCCTCTTGAAAGTACCAGAGTTCAGTTCTAGTCTACTTTACAGCCAAATAAGGGCCACAATTCGTGAAAATGCGCAGGTAGTTCTAGTCCACTAGATCTGGCGAAGAATTGCAACATTTATTATGAAAGAAGCAGAGGAAGTTCTAGTCAACTCTAGAGGCAAAGAAGGGCAACAATTCATGGTGAAGGAAGCAGGCTTCACTTCTAGTCCACTCTACAGGCAAAAAAGGGCAACAATTCGTCGTGAAAATACCAGAGCTCAGTTCTAGTCCGCTTTACAGCCAAAGAAGGGCCACAATTCATCGTGAAAAAAGCGCAGGTAGCTGTAGTCAACTATATTCTGGCGAAGATTGCAAAACTTCATCGTGAAAGAAGCAGAGGAAGTTCTAGTCAACTCTACAAGTGAAGAACGGCAACAATTCATGGTCAAGGGAGCAGAGTTTTTCTAGTCCACTCTAAAGTCAAAAACGGGCAACAATGCATCGTCAAGGTAGCAGACTCAGTTCTCGTCCACACTAAAGGCAAATAAGGGGAACAAGTCATCATGAAATACCAGAGTTCAGTTCTACTCCACTTTTCAGCAAAAGGAGGGCCACAATTCATCGTTAAAAACGCAGATACTTATAGTCAACTGGATGCTGGCCAAGAATAGCAATTTTCATTGTGAAAGAACTGAGTTAAGTTCTAGTCCACTACAGTCAAAAAGGGCAACAATTCAACGTGAAGGTAGCAGAGATAAGTTCTAGTCCACTCTACAGTCAAACAAGGGCAACAATTCATCGTGAAAGTATCAGAGTTCAGTTCTAGTCTACTTTACAGCCAAAGAATGCCACAATTCGCCGTGAAAATGTCCATGTAGTTCTAGTCAACTAGATGCTGGCGAAGATTCCAAAACTTCATCGTGAAAGAAGCAGAGGAAGTTCTAGACAACTCTACAAGCGAAGAACGGCAACAATTCATGCTGAAGGTAGCAGAGTCTAGTTCTAGTTCATTCTACAGTAAAAAAAAGGCAACATTTCATCGTGAAGGTAGCAGACTTCAGTTCTAGTTCATTATACAGGCAAAAAGCAACATTCGTCGGGAAAGTACCAGAGTTCTGTTTATCCACTTTACAGCCAAAGAAGAGCCCCAATTCATCGTGGAAAAAGCGCAGCTAGTTCTAGTCAACTGGAAGCTGGCCAAGAATTGCAAACTTCATCGTGAAAGAAGCAGAGGAAGTTCTTGTCAACTCTACAAGCGAGAACCAACAATTCACGGTCAAGGATGCAGAGTTTAGTTGTAGTCCACTACAGTCAAAAAGGGCAACAATGCATCGTCAAGGTAGCAGACTTGAGTTCTCGACCACACTACAGGCATTTAAGGGCAACAATTTATCATGAAAGTACCAGAGTTCAGTTCTAGTCTACTTTACAGCCAAAGAGGGCCACAATTCATCGTGAAAATAGCACAGCCATTGCTAGTGAACAGGATGCTGGCCAAGAATTGCAACATTTTATCGTGAAGAAGCAGAGTTAAGTTCTAGTCCGCTCTACAGTCAAAAAAGGTCCACAATTAATCTTGAAAGTAGCAGAGTTAGTTCTAGTCACTTTACAGCCAAAGAAGGGCCACAATTCGTGAAAAACGCGCAGGTAGTTCTAGTCCACTAGATGCTGGCGAAGAATTTCAAAACTTCATCGTGAAGAAGCAGAGGAAGTTCTACTCCAATCTACAGTCAAAAAAGGGCAACAATTCATCGTGAAGGTAGAAGGCTTCAGTTCTAGTCCACTCTACAGGCAAAAAAAAAATGCAAGAATTCGTCGTGAAAATACCAGAGTTCAGTTCTAGTCCACTTTACAGTCAAAGAAGGGCCACAATTCATCGTGGAAAACACAGCTATTTTTAATCACTGGATGCTGGCCAAGAATTGCAACATTTCATCGTGAAAGAAGCAGAGTTTAGTTCTAGTCGTCTACAGTCAAAAAAGGGCAACCAATTCACCGTGAAGGTGCAGACTTCAGTTCTAGTCCATTATACATACAAAAAGAGCAACAATTCGTCGGGAAACTACCAGAGTTGTTATAGTCCACTTTACAGCCAAAGAAGAGCCACAATTCATCGTGGAAAAAGCGCAGTTAGTTCTAGTCAACTGGATGCTGGCAAGAATTGCAAAACTTCATCGTGAAAGAAGCAGAGGAAGTTGTAGTCATCTGTACAAGCGAAGAAGGGCAACAATTGACGGTCATGGGCAGAATTTAGTTCTAGTCCATTCTACAGTCAAAAAAGAGCAACAATTCATCGTGAAAGTAGGAAACTTCAGTTCTAGTCCATTACACAGGCAAAAGAGCAACAATTTGTCGGGAAGTACCAGACTTCAGTTATAGTCCACTTACAGCCAAAGAAGGGCCACAATTCATCGTGAAAATAGCGCAGAAATTGCTAGTCAACAGGATGCTGGCCAAGAATTGCAACATTTTATCATGAAAGAAGCAGAGTTAAGTTCTAGTCCGCTCTACAGTCAAGAAAGGGCAACAATTCCTCTTGAAAGTACCAGAGTTCAGTTCTAGTCTACTTTACAGCCAAATAAGGGCCACAATTCGTGAAAAATGCGCAGGTAGTTCTAGTCCACTAGATGCTGGCGAAGAATTGCAACATTTCATTATGAAAGAAGCAGAGGAAGTTCTAGTCAACTCTAGAGGCAAAGAAGGGCAACAATTCATGGTGAAGGAAGCAGGCTTCACTTCTAGTCCACTCTACAGGCAAAAAAGGGCAACAATTCGTAGTGAAAATACCAGAGCTCAGTTCTAGTCCGCTTTACAGCCAAAGAAGGGCCACAATTCATCGTGAAAAAAGCGCAGGTAGCTGTAGTCAACTAGATGCTGGCGAAGAATTGCAAAACTTCATCGTGAAAGAAGCAGAGGAAGTTCTAGACAACTCTACAAGCGAAGAACGGCAACAATTCATGCTGAAGGTAGCAGAGTCTAGTTCTAGTTCATTCTACAGTAAAAAAACAACATTTCATCGTGAAGGTAGCAGACTTCAGTTCTAGTTCATTATACAGGCAAAAAGAGCAACAATTCGTCGGGAAAGTACCAGAGTTCTGTTATAGTCCACTTTACAGCCAAAGAAGAGCCCCAATTCATCGTGGAAAAAGCGCAGCTAGTTCTAGTCAACTGGAAGCTGGCCAAGAATTGCAAAACTTCATCGTGAAAGAAGCAGAGGAAGTTCTTGTCAACTCTACAAGCGAAGAACCGAACAATTCACGGTCAAGGATGCAGAGTTTAGTTGTAGTCCACTCTACAGTCAAAAAAGGGCAACAATGCATCGTCAAGGTAGCAGACTTGAGTTCTCGACCACACTACAGGCATTAAGGCCAACAATTCATCATGAAAGTACCAGAGTTCAGTTCTAGTCTACTTTACAGCCAAAGAAGGGCCACAATTCATCGTGAAAATAGCACAGCCATTGCTAGTGAACAGGATGCTGGCCAAGAATTGCAACATTTTATCGTGAAAGAAGCAGAGTTAAGTTCTAGTCCGCTCTACAGTCAAAAAAGGTCCACAATAATCTTGAAAGTACCAGAGTTCAGTTCTAGTCTACTTTACAGCCAAAGAAGGGCCACAATTCGTGAAAAACGCGCAGGTAGTTCTAGTCCACTATGCTGGCGAAGAATTTCAAAACTTCATCGTGAAAGAAGCAGAGGAAGTTCTACTCCAATCTACAGTCAAAAAAGGGCAACAATTCATCGTGAAGGTAGAAGGCTTCAGTTCTAGTCCGCTCTACAGTCAAAAAAGGGCAACAATTCATCGTGATCTCAGAGTCAGTTTTAGTCCACTTTACAACCAAAGAAGGGCCACAATTCACCGTTAAAAAGCGCAGGTAGTTCTAGTCAACTAGATTCTGGCGAAGAATTGCAAAACTTCATCGTGAAAGAAGCAGAGGAAGTTCTAGTCAACTCTACAAGTGAAGAACTGCAACAATTCATGGTCAATGGAGCAGAGTTTAGTTCTAGTCCACTCCACAGTAAAAAACGGGCAACAATGCATCGTCAAGGTAGCAGACTTCAGTTCTCGTCCACACTAAAGGCAAATAAGGGCAACAATCATCATGAAAGTACCAGAGTTCAGTTCTACTCACTTTACAGCAAAAGGAGGGCCACAATTCTTCGTTAAAAACGTAGATACTTCTAGTCAACTGGATGCTGGCCAAGAATGTCAACATTTCATTGTGAAAGAAGCAGAGAAGTTCTAGTCAACTCTACAGGCAAAGAAGGGCAACAATTCATGGTGAAGGAAGCAGGCTTCACTTCTAGTCCACTCTACAGGCAAAAAAGGGCAACAATTCGTCGTAAAAATACCAGAGCTCAGTTCTAGTCCACTTTACAGCCAAAGAAGGGCCACAATTCATCGTGGAAAAAGCGCAGGTAGCTGTAGTCAACTAGATTCTGGCGAAGAATTGCAAGGTTTTATTGTGAAAGAAGCAGAGTTAAGTTCTAGTCCACTCTACAGTCAAAAAAGGGCAACAATTCATCTTGAAAGTACCAGAGTTCAGTTCTAGTCTGCTTTACAGCCAAAGAAGGGACACAATTCGCGAAAAACGCGCAGGTAGTTCTAGTCCACTAGATGCTGTCGAAGAATTGCAAAACTTCATCGTGAAAGAAGCAGAGGATGTTTTGTGAACTCTACAAGCGAAGAACGGCAACAATTCACGGTAAAGGAAGCAGAGTTAGTTGTAGTCCACTCTACAGTCAAAAAAGGGCAACAATGCATCGTCAAGGTAGCAGACTTCCGTTCCCGTCCACACTACAGGCAAATAAGGGCAACAATTCATCATGAAAGTACCAGAGTTCAGTTCTAGTCCACTTTACAGCCAAAGAAGGGCCACAATTCATCGTGAAAATAGCGCAGCCATTGCTAGTCAACAGAATGCTGGCCAAGAATTGCAACATTTTATCGTGAAGGAAGCAGAGTTAGGTTCTAGTCCACTCTCCAGTCAAAAAGGGCAACAATTCATCTTGAAAGTACCAGAGTTCAGTTCTAGTCAAAGAAGGGCCACAATTCGTGAAAAACGCGCAGGTAGTTGTAGTCCACTAGATGCTGGCGAAGAATTGCAAAACTTTATCGTGAAAGAAGCAGAGGAAGTTCTAGTCAACTCTACAGTCAAAAAAGGGGAACAATTCATCGTGAAGGTAGCAGACTTCAGTTCAAGTCAGCTCTACAGGCAAAAAAGGGCAACAATCATCGTGAAAGTACCAGAGTTCAGTTCTTGTCTACTTTACAGCCAAAGAAGGACCACAATCGTGAAAAAACGCGCAGGTAGTTCTAGTCCACTAGATGCTGGCGAAGAATTGAAAAACTTTATCGCGAAAAGAAGCAGAGGAAGTTCTAGTCCAACCTACAGTCAAAAAAGGGCAACAATTCATCGTGAAGGTAGCAGGCTTCAGTTCTAGTCCCCCTACAGGCAAAAAGGGCAAGAATTCGTCGTGAAAATGCCAGAGTTCAGTTCTAGTCCACTTTACAGCAAAAGAAGGGCCACAATTCATCGTGGAAAAAGCGCAGCTATTTTTAGTCAACTGGTGCTGGCCAAGAATTGCAACATTTCATCGTGAAAAAAGCAGAGTTTAGTTCTAGTCCACTCTACAGTCAAAAAAGGGCAACAACATCATCGTGAAGTAGCAGACTTCAGTTCTAGTCCATTCTACAGGCAAAAAAGAGCAACAATTCATCGTGAAAATCCCAGAGTTAAGTCTTGTCCACATTACAGCCAAAGAAGTGCCACCAGTCATCGTTCAAAAAGCGCAGCTATTTCTAGTCAACTGGATGCTGGCCAAATATTGCAACACCCGCCGTGGTTGCTCAGTGGCTATGGTGTTGGGCTGCTGAGCACGAGGTCGCGGGATCGAATCCTGGCCACGGCGGCCGCATTTCGATGGGGGCTTAAAGCGAAAACACCGTGTACTTAGATTTAGGTGCACGTTAAAGCCACAGGTGGTCCAAATTTGCGGAGTCCCCCACAACGGCGTGCCTCATAATCAGAACTGGTTTTGGCACGTAAAACCCCATAGGTAATGAAAAAAAAAATTGCAACATTCATCGGGAAAGAAGCACAGTTAGTTTAGTCGACTCTACAGTCAAAAAAGGGCAACAATTCACCGTGAAGGTAGCAGACTTCAGTTCTAGTTCATTCTACAGGCACAAAAGAGCTACAATTCATCGTGAAAATAACAGAGTTCAGTTCTAGTCCACTTTACAGCCACAAGACACACAATCACCGTAAAAACACAGTAGTCTAGTCAACGGATGCTGGCCAAAAATATTTCAATGTCAAAGAAACAGAGTTAAGTTCTAGTCCACTCTACAGTCCAAAAAGGGCAACAATTCATCGTGAAATGCCAGAGTTCAGTTTTAGTCTACTTTACAACCAAAGAAGGGTCACATACACCGTAGCATGTATAATTTCTTTGTACTCCTTTTTCCTTTTGCTAATTTCCTGTACCCTCCCTCACGCAATACTCCTTCGGAGCCTGTGAGGTAACTGAATAAATAAATAAAAAGCGCAGGTAGTTCTAGTCAACTGGATGCTGGCCGTGAATAGCAATATTTCATTGTGAAAGAAACAGAGTTAGTTCTAGTCCACTCTACAGTCAAAAAAGGGCACAATTCAACGTGAAGGTAGCAGAGATAAGTTCTAGTCACACTCTACAGTCAAACAAGGGCAACACTTCATCGTGAAAGTATCAGATAATTCTAGGAACCTACAAGTGAACGGCAACAATCATGGTCAGGGAGCAGAGTTTAGTTCTATGATGATGATGATTTGTAGGGTTTATTGGCGCAAGGGCCAGATGTGGCCAAAGAGCGCCAAGTCGATGATCCGTGCTTCTCATGATATATGATGAGTTAAATGCGAGGAGTATATAAAAAAATGTGGTTGATCCCTTATATAGGAATCGGTATAAACACGAAAGTGAAACGTGTCTTCACGAAGTAGTGTAATGTTTATTGCACATTGATATATAATTCTATTGGTGTTTTGTGGCTAAAGCGCCTTAGGCGTTGATGCACCCACGCTGACGCCTGGTGGCACGTTCCTCCATCACGACTACCAACGTCGATGACCATGAGCAACCGTCGTGCATATGGAAGCTGCACTACGCTGCACACGCTAGCACAACGCGAAAGACGAAGCACGTAACTGACACACTAATACAACGCGCAAGACAAAGCACGTAACTGAATCGTCACCGAGTCAAATCAGCGCGTACAGCGCGTCGTAATTGCAGCCTCCGCGATCAACTTCAGAAACATTTTCAGAGCTAATGCGGAGGCCACGCTCCGCTGTGCTGAGTACGGTGAACGCCACTACCAACGCCACTAGCAACGCCACCTAGGGGCGTTGGTAGTGCTTCTTGATGCCAGCGTCCCTTCGAATGCTGGCATCGAGGCGTCGTAGTGGTGAGACCACCGAAGCGTTCACTGTCGGTGCGCGTTAGTGTCATAATGCGTACTTCTCTTTTCTGCTCGTAGGCGGCGGCACCGCCCCGAACAAGAGCGCGGGTACACGGAGGAGTGTTAGATATATAAGGCGCGTCTGTGTAGCTCTCGCAAATGCGTTTGTGGCGCAATGGGTTAAACGCTCGGCGATCGATTCCCAAATTTTGCATGTTTGTGGAACTTTTTCTTCTGGTTTCTTTCTTTGTATTATTTCTATGACGTATTTCCGTGACGGAAATACGTCAGTGAAGTCTTGGTGGACCCCGGCATAAAACACTTTCGTGTTAAAAACGGCTGTATAGGGGCCTAAAACATTTCCTGAAAAGTGTAAAATATACATGTGGTGCAATGTGGCTGTAAAAGGGCGTCAAATTTATTCGCTATAAAGTACGTAAAATACAAGTATATACATATTAAAAAAATGAAAGTGACTGATCGTGTCTGCGCATGACAATAGATGTTTCACGAGATAGCGATGACCAGTAAAATAAATATGTAGCGACTAGTGCCTCATCAAAGGCCTTGAAGGCAAGGGCTGGGAGGCACGTGCTCTAGAAATGGTTTCATTGCAGCTACGACCTCCATGTGGAGGCCGTGCTACAAGTAGCCTGGCCAAATTACATGTAAGGTGTCAGTTTCTGTTAAAAAGTTTAATACTGTTTGAAAAGTGAAAAGAGGTTCATTGCTCAGAAAGAATGCTGGGTGTAACGGTATGTGTTGGAGATAAGCGGAGGGGAAGTACTTTTTCCTTTCTGCCTCTATTCAGTGCATTGGATAAGACATGAATAACTGTAAGCCTGTTGCCGCACTTGTTACATGTCGGAGGTTCGCGTCCCGTCAAAAGGTAGGAGTGAGTGGCGTAAGTATGTCCTATTCTTAATCTACAAAGAAGCACTTCCTTATATCTTGCTGTTCTTTCAGATATCCAGTTCCCTAATTTTGGTTTGATAATGTGTAGCTTATTCACTACTGCATTATCCCATTGGTCCTGCCAGTACTTCCTCAGTTTATGCGTAACAAAGGCTTAAGTTCTGTTGCTGTATTGGTTTATTCATATCCGTTTCATTAAAAGCGACTGACGTTGCATTTCGTCAGCTGCTACATTACCTTTTATGCCCCTATGGCCATGTACCCAGCATAGGACGATGTTTTGGTTGTACTTTAAGGCTAAGCATAGTTGTGTGTATAGATCATTAAAAACAGGGTTCTTATGTTTTCGAAAACTCATTAAGGCTCTTACTACACTTAATGAATCCGTGAAAATGATGGCTTTATTGAGATTTATTTGCATGATGTGCTTTACAGCTGAGAGTATCGCGTAAGCTTCAGCCGTGAAAATACTTGTGTTGGATTTAGAGAACCGATATGGAAAAAAGAAGGCCCAAGAGCTGCATACGCGACACCAGCAGATGATTTGGAAGCATCTGTATAAACTCAGCACAGCAGTACTTCGCTTGGAGTTCGAGGAAATGTGATCGTATGTGTGCCTCAGGTGCATCTTTCGTTATTTCGACAAAAGAGATATCGCACTCCATGGTCTGCCATTCCCAAGGCGGTGGTAGGCGAGTGGGAGGCATTAGAATATTTTCTGGGAGATGGATGTCTGTTTCTTCTGCCATTGCTTCCAAGCGCAGGCTCAAGGAGTTCTAATAAGTGAACGGTTATGATAGAGTCTGGCAGCAGACAGGTCGCTAACGATGGAATGACATGGATGCTCGGTGTCTGATTTTACTTTAGTGTAGTATGAAAAACTTAAGAATGTTCTGCGTAGATGTAAGGACCATTCGTTGGACTCGACGTACAGACTTTCAACTGGGCTCGTTCTAAAGGCGCCTGTTGCCAGTCGTATACCGAGGTTGTGGACTGGGTCGAGAATCTTAGCGCACTCCGAGTTGCGGAATGGTACACCACGGCTCCGTAGTCGAGACGCGATTGTACAAGACTATTATGCAGGCTAAGCAGACACTTCCTGTCACTGCCCCAGGTTGTCCGAGAGAGCAGCTTAAGGAGGTTCATGGTCTTCAGGCACTTTTCTTTAAGATATTTTAAGTGGGGAATGAAGTTAGTTTTGTGTCCACGATAACACCTAAGAATTTGTGTCAAGGCTGACAGTTAGTCTTTGTCCATTAAGGTTAATATCTGGTTCTGGTAGTACACCTCTCTTGTTTGAGAACAGACACATGTGCTTTTTTGAGGGTTCATCTAAAACCATTCTCGTCCGCCCACTTTGAGAATCTATTCAAGCCAAGCTGTAGCTGCCTCTCGCAAATGCTAATATTGCACGACCTGAACCCTATCTGTACATCGTCCACATAGACGGAGTAAAAGAGTGTGCGAGGTAATACGGTGTGTAGGGAGCTCATTTTAACAACAAATATGCGTGCAGCTCAGTACTCCACCCTGCGGTACACCTGTCTCCTGTATGAATGGTCGAGAGTGCACGTTGCCAACTCTAACACGAAATGTCCTGTCCAGAGAGATAACTTTCAATTGTTCTCAGCAAGTTGCCGCGAATTCCCATTGCAGAAAGATCTCGAAGGATCCCGAAGCGCCACGTAGTATCGTACGCCTTTTCCATGTCAAGAAACACAGATAATACAAGCTGTTTGTGGACAAAGGCATCCCTGATGTACGTTTCCATGCGCACAAGCTGATCTGTCGTCGATCTGCCTTCTCTGAAACCACATTGATATGGGTCTAGTTTTTTGTTTATTTCTAGATAGTGGACCAGGCGCCTGTTCACCATCTTCTCAAAAACTTTGCATAGGCAGCTCGTCAATGCTATAGGCCGATAACTATTTGCCAAAGAAGGGTCCTTACCATGTTTCAAAATGGGAATTATGATGGCCTCTTTCCAAGCAGAGGGAATGTCGCCGGAAGACCATACAGAATTGTAGAGACAAAGAAGAGTTTTTTGTGTTTCACACGGCAAGTGTTTTAGCATTTCATATAGAATGCGGTCAGAACCTGGGGCAGATTTGTTGCAGCTGTTTAGTGCTGCCTGAAGCTCTGCCATGCAAAAGGGTTTATTGTATGCCTCGCATTTTGTGCCTTTCCTTCTAATGGTTGTCCTTCTATTTGCCTTTTGTACCTTTGGAATGTTTCAGGAGTAGTGCGACGAGCTGGATATCTGTTCGAAATGTGCGCCAAGAAAGTTCGCCTGATCTTCCATGCTGTCGCCCTGAGGATTCACCAAAGGCAGCGAGTAAGGCTGTCGACCCTTTATTCTCTTCACTCTGTTCCAAACCTTTGTTTCATCAGTGTAAGAGTTAATGCCCGATATATACTCTCTCCAACTCTCTCTTCTAGCTTGTCGCCGCGTTCTCCGACCCTGGGATTTGACCTGCTTGAAGTTAACTAGATTTTCTGCCGTCGGAGAGTCCCGAAGTAAACCCCATGCCTTGTTCTGCTTCTTACGCGCTATTCGACACTCATCGTTCCACCACGGAACACGGCGTTTTGTGGACAATCCACTTGTTACAGGGATACATTTGGAGGAGGTGTCAAGGAGAAAAACCGTAAAAATATTTAGCCGCAGCGTCTATGTTTAAAGCACACATGTCGTCCCATGATAAAGAAGCAAGGCTTTTGAACTTTTCCCAGTCAGCTGAGTCAGTTTTCCAGCGAGGAAATTCTGGAGGACATTCATTAGACATTGGTGTGCATAGAACTACCGGGAAATGGTCACTCCCGTAAGGGTTTTTAATAACTTTCCATTTAAGTAAGGTAGAAGAGTAGGAGATGCTATACTAAGGTCTAGTAGGAGTATGTTTTGTTTGCCAGATTATAATACGTGGGCTCTTTCCCATTCAGAAGACATGCATCTGAAGAAAAAGGAACTGTTCAATCAAGCGACCTCTCGCATCGCAGCGCGAGTCGCCCCATAGGTTGCTGTGTGCATTTAAATCTCCAAGCACAAGATACGGTTCAGGTAGCTGATCTATTAATGCTTGGAATTCTTGTTTGTGAAGCTGAAAATGCGGCGGTATATATAGGGAGCAGATGGTTATCAGTTTATTTAGAAGTATAGCTCGAACAGCCACTGCCTCAAGTGGTGTTTGTAGCTGTAAGTGTTGACAAGCTATAGATTTGTCAGCTATGATGGCTACGCCTCCGGATGATGCGAAGGCATCATCGCGATCCTTCCGAAAAATGACATAGTGACGAAGGAAGTGTTTGTGTTTAGATTTCAAATGGGTCTCTTGGACACACAGCACTTTTGGAGTTAGTTCATGGAGGATAAATTGGACATCATCGAGGTTGCGGAGCAGACCTCTGACATTCCACTGAATAATCAGTGTATCCATATTAAATAAATGTTGTGCTATGTGTCAAAGAGAACAAATTTGGTTAGCTTACTGGGCCCTTTTGGGGTCCTGTAATTGGAGTTCTGTCTTTTCTAGAGCGGTCGACAGAATCGCGCCGCTCTTTAGGCGCCAACTGCGCCATCTGACTGGGTGTTGTGTCCATAGCCTCTTGCGAGGCACTGGACACGCGCTCTTGCGAGCGGTGTGTTTTCCGTGAAGGCCTTGCCTCGGAAGACGAGGCCTTGGAGCCCACCGTCCTGGTAGTTGATGGGCTTGTCTTGACCTCTGAGCTGCGCTGACTGGTGCCAGCACTAGCAGAGGCCTCCGCTGTGGTCGAGTTCGGGGGAGGTAGGGCAGCCTTCGCTGCTCCCACCGTGGGGGCGAGTGGCGGTGCCGCGCGCTCGCTATGCGTGGCGCTGGCGGCCGCCAGGTGCCGTTGTGGTACTGCCCCCCGACGTACCACTTCGGCGAAAGGTGCGCTCTGTGCAAATGTTGGTGAGACCCGTTGCCTTGCTTCTCTGAAAGTTATGTTTTCCTTTACCTTTATCGCAATTATTTCTTTTTCTTTTTCCAAACTGCGCATGATCGAGAGTATGCAGGTGGCCACCATTACAATTGCTGCAACGGGGCTCAGCCTCACAGTCATCTGCAGCGTGATCATTTATGCCACATTTCGCACAGGTTAGCCGCCCTCGGCAGCTCTGGGAAGCATGACCAAACCTCTGGCACTTAAAACAACGTCGCGGGTTTGGGATGTATGGTCGTACTCTGATTTTGATATATCCAGTTTCTAATGTTTCTGGCAGCATGCTAGAGCCAAAGGTAACTATCAGGTGCTTAGTTGGCAGTTCCTTGTTGTCACGTCTGATCTTTATTCTTTGTACACTTATTACGTTTTCATCTTTCCATCCTTCCAGCAGTTCCTCTTCGGTCAAGTCCATCAAGTCAATGTCAGAGATTACGCCTTTAGCCGTATTCATGGTTCGGTGTGCTGTTACGCTGACAGGGATGTCGCCAAGTTGTACAAGGTTCGTTAGTTTGTCATGTTGTGCTTTGTCTTTCAGTTCGAGTAATAAGTCGCCACTTGCTAGCTTGGTGATTTTATAGCCGCTTCCAATGGTCTCTGTGAGATACTTTGCTACAATGAATGGTGAATCGTTCTTGCCTTCTTGTCAGGTTTATCACTGTGAACAACGTGAAACTTCGGGAAAGTCTGAGTGCCTTTGAGGAAAAACTGGAATGTAGCATCGGTGCGCCCCCTTTTAGAGGGACGATCGGTTGAGAAGGGGTTGGAAGTTCCCATGAAATGTGTTATGTATTCGGCGACGATGCCAGTCACCCACCACCGAGCCCAACAAGGGGGCAAGGCAGGGTATGTGGTGAAGCAAGCCCTACCGTGCCAACTGTACGTCGTCGCTATAACCACATATGTTATAACCAAGGTAGGTCATAGCACACCAGGTTAACCCTCGCCGCCAGGAATGTTGGAAGTTATCAGAAGAGAAAAGAAGACAGGAAAGACTACAAGTGAGAGGGAAAGACGAAGGTGTGTGGAGGGAGAGAAAGGAAAAGGCGACTGCCGATTTCCCCGGGGTGGGTCAGCCCAGGGGTGCCGTCTATGTGAAGCAGAGGCCGAAGAGGTGTGTTGCCTCCGCCGGGGGATGATGATGTGTGGTGTTTTATGGCGCAAGGGCCAGTTATGGCCAAAGAGCGCCATGCGATTGTTTGTGAGTGTGCAGTGGAGCGATGAATTCTGAGAAATAGATGAAGTGTGGCTGTAAAGGGGCCTAAAAATAATCGCTGTAAAATGCGTAAAAATATACATGCACTAAAATCATGGCAATGACAAATGAGGTGTACTATGAAATGGAGAATGCATTGAGAAAGAATGACACGATATTTAAAATATTGAAGATGTAGTAATTGGAAAGAAGCACTACTGCCTAAACAGAGCCCTTGAACCACAAGGGCCTGGAGGCATGTGCTTATACAAAACTACTATCAGAGCAGCATCCTCTGGAGGGAGGATGCGCTATGAATTTATTGGGCTGATAACATGTAGCACAACATCGTTCAAAAAGCCGAGGATTGCTTTGGCGTTAAAAAGTGGTTCTTCACCAATAAACATCATGGGATGAAGAGGGATATGATAGCGGTATGCTACAGGAAAATACTTTCTTCTCTCCGTTTCGGCTTCCCGACACTCCAGCAGGACGTGGAGCACGGTCAGCCTCTCACCACATCTACCACAGGTTGGTGGTTCATCACCAGTGAGCAAAAAATTGTGGGTGCCGTACGTGTGTCCTATTCGGAGACGACAGAATAGGACATCAATTCGTCGTGTTTTCGTAGCTGAGGGCCAGAAACCTAACTGTGGTTTAATCATGTGAAGTTTATTATTTGTTTCAGCGTCCCACAAGTGTTGCCAGTGGCTTCGTAGCTTCTTTCGCAAGAAAGGTTCAAGTCTGTTGCAGGAACAGCAGTTGTAGGGTTAATAGCCTGAGATGTAACTGATGTGGCCATTTGATCTGCTCGAACATTACCCTCAATGCCTCTATGACCCGGTACCCAGCATAAAATCACATGCTGGTTAGATATATACGCTTTACACAGAATGGAATAGAGCTCATTAAGTACAGGGTTTTTGTGTTTACAGAGTGATTGCAATGCTTTCACAACACTTTGCGAGTCCGTAAATATGATAGTCTTTTTGAGTTTTGTTTTCATTATAAACTTTACAGCCGATAATATTGCATAGGCCTCAGCCGTAAAGATACTTGTCTCCGGGTGCAGTACACCGGTTTCCGAAAACGATGGACCGATGGCTGCATAATAAACCCCGGCATGTGACCTAGAAGCGTCCGTGTAAAACTCTGTACACGAGTACTTGGATTGAAGCTCTAGGAAATGCATTTTAATGTGCGCCTCTGGAGCGTCTTTCGTGACCTCTACGAACGATGTGTCGCACTCTATGATCTGCCACTGCCACGGCGGTAACAATTTAGCAGGAGCCATAGGACGATGTTCAAGCACTGGAACACCCATTTGCTCACTAAGATTCCTTACACGTAAAGAGAACGGTTTCCTCGCTGCAGGTCGGTTATGGAAGAGTGCAGCGGCGGTCATATCGTTTATGGTGGAATAAGAAGGATGTTCGTTGTTTGCTTGTACTGTCAGAAAATATAAAAAACTGCTATATGAGCGCTGCAGATGGAGTGACCACTGGTTCGACTCTACATAGAGACTCTGGATCGGGCTTGTTCGGAAAGCACCGGTCGCGAGGCGGATACCCAAATGGTGAATGGGGTCTAGTATTTTTAATGCACTTGGCGTTGCGGAGTTATAAACTATAGCTCCGTAATCAAGGCGCGAGCGGACAAGACTGTTGTACAAGTTTAGGAGGCATTTTCGATCACTACCCCACGTTGTGTGCGAGAGAATTTTTAAAAGGTTCATAGTCTTCAGACACTTTGTCTTCAGATATTTAAGATGGGGGATGGAGGTAAGCTTAGAGTCCAGAATTATGCCCAGGAATTTATGTTCACTGCTCATGGATAGTTCCTCTCGATTGATCGTGAGATTTGGTACCGGTGTCACGCCTCTTTTGTTTGAGAAGAGTATGCATGTACTTTTCTGTGCGTTTATTTTGAACCCATTTACATCCGCCCATTTAGACAATTTGTTTAATCCAAGCTGCACCTGTCGTTCACAGATAGCGATGTTACATGATTTGAAACCTATCTGTACATCATCGACGTACACAGAATAAAACATGCTGCGTGGAATCACTGTATGCAGGGAGTTCATTTTTACAATGAAGAGTGTGCAACTAAGTACACCCCCTTGCGGCACGCCAGCCTCCTGGGTGAATGTTCTAGATAGAACATTGCCCACTCTTACGCGAAACGTGCGGTTAGACAAGTAGCTTTCGACTGTATTTAACATATTTTCGCGGACCCCCATCGCAGAAAGATCTCGCAGAATTCCGAAGCGCCATGTCGTGTCGTACGCTTTCTCTAAATCTATAAATACAGAAAGTAAAAACTGTTTATGAATAAATGCATCTCTGATGTTTGCCTCGATGCGAACAAGGTGGTCTATTGTCGACCTACCTTCTCGGAAGCCACACTGGAAGGGGTCTAGTATTTTGTTATTTTCTAGGAAACTGATTAAACGCCGGTTTATCATTTTTTTCATACAGCTTGCACAGGCAGCTTGTTAGTGCTATTGGCCTGTAGCTGCTGGCTAAGGACGGGTCTTTGCCTTGTTTAAGTATAGGGATGACTATGGCTTCTTTCCATGAGGACGGGATACACCCAGCCGCCCACATGGCATTAAACAGAGATAAGAGTGTTTTCAGTGTTTCAGGGTGTAGGTATCTAACCATTTCATACATGATACGATCACCACCTGGCGCCGAGTTGTTACAACAAGCGAGAGATGCTTTAAGTTCGGCTAAGTTAAATGGTTGATTGTAAGCCTCACTCGAAAACCTTTGCGGTTAAGAGGCTGCCGCTCTTCGCGTTCTTTGAACTTCAGGAAAGTGTCTGTATAATGCGATTCACTTGATACATATTGAAAGTGTTCACCTAGACAATCCGCCTGATCTTCCAGGCTATCACCTTGGCTACTTACTAAGGGTAGAGGATGTGACTCCCGGCCTATTAGTTTATTTACCCTACTCCAGACTTTTGTTTCGTCAGTGTATGAATTTATACTGGCAATGTACCTTTCCCAACTCTCTCTCTTTGCACGTCGACGCGTTCTTCTGCCCTGTGACTTTGCTTGTTTAAAATTTATCAGGTTTTCAGCTGTTGGGGAATTGCGAAACAATCCCCAGGCTTTGTTTTGCTTTTTACGTGCTTTCCGGCATTCATCATTCCACCAAGGCAGGCGACGTTTATTAGCTAGTCCATTAGTTTGTTGTATGCACCTTTCAGCAGCGTCAATGATAAAACCTGTTATATACGCCACAGCATCGTCTATGTTAAAAGAGGCAATGTCATCACGGCTTAAATATGTTATTTGTCGGAAAGTTCCCAGTTAGCCGAGTCAACCTTCCATCGCGGAACGTGTGGCGAGCATCTATCATGTTCTGTTAAGCCTAGCATAATTGGGAAGTGGTCGCTCCCAAGGGGGTTCTTGAGAACAGACCACTCCAGGTATGGCATTAGTGTACTCGATGCTATACTTAAGTCAATGGATGAATATGTGTTATGTGTAATGCTGTAATACGTAGGCTCTTTCTTGTTAAGTAATGATGCGCCTGAAGAAAACAGAAAATTTTCAATCAGGCGACCTCTCGCATCGAAACGTGAGTCTCCCCACAAAGTGTTATGTGCGTTGAAATCTCCGACAACTATGTATGGCTCCGGAAGTTCATTTATGTAGTTTTGGAATTCGGTTTTATGTAGTCGATAATTGGGAGGGATGTATATAGAGCTGACAGTGACCAGCTTGTCAAACAACACCCCTCGGACAGCAACTGCCTCTAGGGGCGTACGAAGTTTTAGTTCCCGGCAGGCAACACCTCTGTCGACTACAATAGCCACACCACCGGAAGACACGACTGTGTCATCGTGGTCCTTACGAAAATGGCGTATTGTCGGAGAAAATCTGTTTGCGTGTGTTTGAGGTGTGTTTCTTGGACACACAGCACCTTTGGATTATACTTATGTAGGAGTTCTTTGATGTCATCGAGATTGTGGAGGAGTCCTCGGACATTCCACTGTAATATTTGTGTATCCATGTTGAATGTCGGTGTTGTGCTGTGTGTTAAGAAAGAGGAATTACTTCACAGAGCCCTTTCCGGGCGCCGTGATGCGGTGTTTTTCTTGTTTGGAGCGATCGCGAGACTCTCGCGGCTCCTTAGGCGCAAGTGGCGCCGTCTGGCTGGTTGTTGTGTCCATAGCCTCTTGCGAGGCGCTGGACACGCGCTCTTGCGAGCGGTTGGTTTGACGAGAAGGCCTCGCCTCGAGAGACGAGGCCCTCGAGGCCACCAGCCCGGAGGTCGATGGCCCCTTCTTGTGAGTTGGCGGAGCAGCGCTAGCTGCAGCCGCCGGGGGGGGGCGGATGGCGTCACTGCCGGCTCACTGTGTGTGGGCCGGACAGCCGCCGGAAGCCGTTGCGACGCTGCCCCCTGACGCGCCACTTCGGCAAATGTGTTCTTTGGCAGGTAGGATACCCGCCTGCGTGCCTCCTTGAACGTTAGATTTTCTTTTACTTTAATCGTTACAATTTCCTTTTCTTTTTTTCCAGGATGGGCACGACCGCGAGTATGCGGCGTGCTCCCCATCACAGTTCACACAATGTAGCGAGTTTTCACAAGACTCAGATGAGTGTTCATGAGCACTGCATTTCGCGCATGTTTGCCGGCCTCGGCAGTTCTGAGAACTGTGGCCGAATCGCTGGCATTTAAAGCATCTGAGAGGATTTGGAACGTATGGCCTGACACGAAGTTTTATGTATCCGGCCTCGATAGACTCGGGCAGGACACTTGAGCCGAAAGTGAGCACCAGGTGCTTAGTCTTGATTTCTTTCCCGTCGCGCCTCATCTTAATTCTTTTAACGTTTATTACATTCTGATCACTGAAGCCTTCCAAGAGTTCAGCCTCGGTTAGCTCCATTAAATCATCATCTGAAACAACGCCGCGCGTGGTGTTCATAGTACGGTGTGGTGTCAGTGTTATTGGGATGTCCCCAAATGACACTAATTTCGGCAGTTTTTCGTATTGTATCTGATCGCGGAGCTCTAGAAGCAGATCACCGCTTGCCATTTTTGATGCTTTGTAACCTCGGCCAAGAACTTCAGTCAGAGACTTCGAGACAAGGAAAGGTGAGATCATTTTCACTGTCTTTTCAGGCTTATCAGAATGGATGACGTGAAATCGTGGAAAGTTTTGTGTTCTGTTGCCAAAAAATTGAAATACATCTTCGGTGCGCCCTCGTTTTTGAGGGCGATCAGGGAGTTTAGGGAAGGCGCTGTCCATGAATATAGCTGGGATTTTCGGCAGCGATGCCAACCACCCACCAAGGAGCCCAACGCGGGGACGTGACAGGAGTTCCTGTAATCGGAATCCTGCCAACGCCAGTTGTACATCACTGCTATAACCAAATACAGCATAACCAAGACTGGCTAGCCACACAAGGTTAACCCTTGCCGCCCAGAAATTTGGAAGTGAAGAGAAGATAATAGGAGACAGGAAAGAAGAGACAGTGAAAGAGAAAGAAAAAGTGTTGAGAGGGGGACAGGAAAAGGCGACTGCCGATTTCCTCCAGGTGGGTCAGTCTGGAGGTGCCGTCTATGTGAAGCAGAGGCCGAAGAGGTGTGTTGCCTCCACCGGGGGGCCTTAAAGGTCCGAACACCCGGCATCGGCTCAACCCCCAGGATCCCCTTTTCCCCAGACACGGCTAAGCCGCGCACGGCTCCACGCGGGAGGGTCCAACCCCCATGTGCTTGGGTACGTGGTGTCGCAACTCACCAAACGCCTGCTGACGCAGACGCCCCTGCGGGGAGAGTTTAGTTCTAGTCCACTCTACAGTCAAAAACGGGCAACAATGCATCGTCAAGGTAGCAGACTTCAGTACTCGTCCACAGTAAAGGCAAATAAGGGCAACAATTCATCATGAAAGTACCAGAGTTCAGTTCTACTCTACTTTACAGCAAAAGGAGGGCCACAATTCGTTAAAAAACGCAGATACTTCTAGTCAACTGGATGCTGGCCATGAATAGCAATATTTCATTGTGAAAGAAACAGAGTTAAGTTCTAGTCCACTCTGCAGTCAAAAAAGGGCAACAATTCAACGTGAAGGTAGCAGAGATAAGTTCTAGTCCACTCTACAGTCAAACAAGGGAAACAATTCACCGTAAAAAAACACAGCTAGTCCAAGTCAACTGGATGCTGGCCAAGAATAGCAATATTTCAATGTCCAAGAAACAGAGTTAAGTTCTAGTCCACTCTACAGTCAAAAAAGGGCAACAATTCATCGTGAAATGCCAGAGTTCAGTTTTAGTCTACTTTACAACCAAATAAGGGTCACAATTCACCGTAGCAATGTATAATTTCTTTGTACTCCTTTTCCTTTTAATTTCCTGTACCCTCCCCTCACGTAATACTCCTTGGGGAGCCTGTGAGGTAACGAATTAATAAATAAAAAAGCGCAGGTAGTTCTAGTCAACTACATTCTGGCGAAGAATTGCAAAACTTCATCGTGAAAGAAGCAGAGGAAGTTCTAGTCAACTTTACAAGTGAAGAACGGCAACAATTCATGGTCAAGGGAGCAAAGTTTAGTTCTAGTCCACTCTACAGTCAAAAACGGGCAACAATGCATCGTCCAGGTAGCCGACTTCAGTTCTCGTCCACAGTAAAGGCAAATAAGGGCAACAATTCATCATGAAAGTACCAGAGTTCAGTTCTACTCAACTCTACAGCAAAAGGAGGGCCACAATTCATCGTTAAAAAACGCAGATACTTTTAGTCAACTGGATGCTGGCCAAGAATAGCAACATTTCATTGTGAAAGAAGCAGAGGAAGTTCTAGTCAACTCTACAGGCAAAGAAGGGCAACAATTCATGGTGAATGAAGCAGGCTTCAGTTCTGGTCTACTCTACAGGCAAAAAAGGGCAACAATTTGTCGTGAAAATACCAGAGTTCAGTTCTAGTCCACTTTACAGCCAAAGAAGGGCCACAATTCATCGTGGAAAAAGCGCAGGTAGCTCTAGTCAACTCGATGCTGGCCAAGAATTGCAAAACTTCATCGTGAAAGAAGCAGAGGAAATTCTTGTGAACTCTACAAGCGAAGAACGGCAACAATTCACGGTCGAGGAAGCAGAGTTTAGTTGTAGTCACTCTACAGTCAAAAATGGCAACAATGCATCGTCAAGGTAGCAGACTTCAGTTCTAGTCCACTTTACAGCCAAAGAAGGGCTACAACTCATCGTGAAAATAGCGCAGCCATTGCTAGTCAACAGGATGCTGGCCAAGAATTGCAACATTTTATCGTGAAAGAAGCAGAGTTAAGTTCTAGTCCGCTGTGCAGTCAAAAAAGGGCAACAATTCATCTTGAAAGTACCAGAGTTCAGTTCTAGTCTACTTTACAGCCAAATAAGGGCCACAATTCGTGAAAAACGCACAGGTAGTTCTAGTCCACTAGATGCTGGCGAAGAATTGCAAAACTTCATCGTAAAAGAAGCAGAGGAATTTCTAGTCAACTCTACAGTCAAAAAAGGGCAACGATTCATCGTAAAGGTAGCAGACTTCAGTTCAAGTCATCTCTACAGGCAAAAAAGGGCAACAATTCATCGTGAAAGTACAGAGTTCAGTTCTAGTCTACTTTACAGCCAAAGAAGAGCCACAATTCGCGAAAAACGCGCAGGTAGTTCTAGTCCACTAGATGCTGGCGAAGAATTGAAAACTGTATCGCGAAAGAAGCAGAGGAAGTTCTAGTCCAATCTACAGTCAAAAAAGGGCAACAATTCATCGTGAAGGTAGCAGGCTTCAGTTCTAGTCCACTCTACAGGCAAAAAAGGGCAAGAATTCGTCTTGAAAATACCAGAGTTCAGTTCTAGTCCACTTTACAGCCAAAGAAGGGCCACAATTAATCGTGGAAAAAGCGCATCTATTTTTAGTCAACTGGATGCTGGCCAAGAATTGCAACATTTCATCGTGAAAGAAGCAGAGTTTAGTTCTAGTCCACTCTACAGTCAAAAAAGGGCAACAACTCATCGTGAAGGTAGCAGACTTCAGTTCTAGTCCATTCTACAGGCAAAAAAGAGCAACAATTCATCGTGAAATTCCAGAGTTAAGTTCTTGTCCACAGTACAGCCAAAGAAGTGCCACCAGTCATCGTTCAAAAAGCGCAGCTATTTCTAGTCAACTGGATGCTGGCCAAATATTGCAACAACCGCCGTGGTTGCTCAGTGGCTATGGTGTTGGGCTGCTGAGCACGAGGTCGCGGGATCGAATCCCGGCCACGGCGGCCACATTTCGATGGGGGCGAAATGCGAAAACACCCGTGTACTTAGATTTAGGTGCACGTTAAAGAACCACAGGTGGTCGAAGTTTCCGGAGTCCCCCACTACAGCGTGCCTCATAATCAGAACTGGTTTTGGCACGTAAAACCCCATAGTTAATTAAAAAAGTCTTGCAACATTTCATCGTGAAAGAAGCAGAGTTTAGTTTTAGTCGACTCTACAGTCAAAAAATGGCAACAATTCACCGTGAAGGTAGCAGACTTCAGTTCTAGTTCATTCTACAGGCAAAAAAGAGCAACAATTCATCGTGAAAGTAACAGAGTTCAGTTCTAGTCCACTTTACAGCCAAACAAGGCACACAATTCACCGTAAAAAAACACAGCTAGTCCTAGTCAAGTGGATGCTGGCCAAGAATAGCAATATTTCAATGTCAAAGAAACAGAGTTAAGTTCTAGTCCACTCTACAGTCAAAAAAGGGCAACAATTCATCGTGAAAGTACCAGAGTTCAGTTCCAATCTACATTACAGCCAAAGAAGAGCCACAAATCACCGTGAAAAAAGTGCAGGTAGTTCTAGTTAACTAGATGCTGGCGAAAAAATTGCAAAACTTCATCGTGAAAGAAGCAGAGTTAGGTTGTAGTCCACTCTAATGTAAAAAAAGAGCAACAATTCAACGTGAAGGTAGCAGACTTGATTTCTAGTCCACTTTACAGGCAAAAAAGGGCAACAATTCATTGTGAAAGTACCAGAGTTCAGTTTTAGTCCACTTTACAGCCAAACAAGGGCCACAATTCACCGTGAAAAAAGCGCAGGTAGTTCTAGTCAACTAGATGCTGGCGAAGATTTGCAAAACTTCATCGTGAAAGAAGCAGAGGAAGTTCTAGTCAACTCTACAAGCGAAGAACGGCAACAATTCATGGTGCAGGTAGCACAGTCTTGTTCTAGTTTACTCTACAGTCGAAAAAGGGCAACAATTTATCGTGAAGCTGGCAGACTTGAGTTCTAGTCCACTCAACAGGCAATAAAGAGCAACAATTATCGTGAAAGTAACAGAGTTCAGTTCTAGTCCACTTTACAGCCAAACAAGGGCCACAATTCACCGTAAAAAAAGCGCAGCTAGTTCTAGTCAACTGGATGCTGGCCAAGAATTGCAAAACTTCATCGTGAAAGAAGCAGAGGAAATTCTTGTGAACTCTGCAAGCGAAGAACGGCAACAATTCACGGTCGAGGAAGCAGAGTTTAGTTGTAGTCACTCTACAGTCAAAAATGGCAACAATGCATCGTCAAGGTAGCAGACTTCAGTTCTAGTCCACTTTACAGCCAAAGAAGGGCTACAACTCATCGTGAAAATAGCGCAGCCATTGCTAGTCAACAGGATGCTGGCCAAGAATTGCAACATTTTATCGTGAAAGAAGCAGAGTTAAGTTCTAGTCCACTCTACAGTCAAAAAAGGCCAACAATTAATCGTGAAAGTAACTCAGTTCAGTTCTAGTCTACTTTACAGCCAAAGAAGGGCCACAATTCACCGTGAAAAAAGCGCAGGTAGTTCTAATCAACCAGATTCTGGCGAAGATTTGCAAAACTTCATCGTGAAAGAAGCAGAGGAAGTTCTAGTCATCTCTACAAGCGAGGAACGGTAACAATTCACGCTCAAGGGAGCAGAGTTTAGTTCTAGTCCACTCTACAGTCAAAAAAGGGCAACAATGCATCGTCAAGGTAGCAGACTTCCGTTCTAGTACATTATACAGGCAAAAAGAGCAACAATTCGTCGGGAAAGTACCAGAGTTTAGTAAGAGTCCACTTTACAGCCAAAGAAGAGCCACAATTCATTGTGGAAAAAGCGTAGTTATTTCTAGTCACCTGGATGCTGGCCAAGAATTGCAACATTTAATTGTGAAAGAAGCAGAGCTTAGTTCTAGTCCACTCCATAGTCAAAAAAGAGCAACAATTCATCGTGAAGGTAGCAGGCTTCGGTTCTATTCCACTCTACAGGCAAAAAGGGCACCAATTCGTCGGAAAAGTACCAGAGTTCATTTCTAGCCACTTTACAGCCAAAGAAAGGCCACAATTCATCGTGAAAAAAGCAGAGTTAAGTTATAGTCAACCAGATTCTGGCGAAGATTTGCAAAACTTCATCGTGAAAGAAGCAGAGGAAGTTCTAGTCATCTCTACAAGCGAGGAACGGTAACAATTCACGCTCAAGGGAGCAGAGTTTAGTTCTAGTCCACTCTACAGTCAAAAAAGGGCAACAATGCATCGTCAAGGTAGCAGACTTCCGTTCTAGTACATTATACAGGCAAAAAGAGCAACAATTCGTCGGGAAAGTACCAGAGTTTAGTAAGAGTCCACTTTACAGCCAATGAAGAGCCACAATTCATTGTGGAAAAAGCGTAGTTATTTCTAGTCACCTGGATGCTGGCCAAGAATTGCAACATTTAATTGTGAAAGAAGCAGAGCTTAGTTCTAGTCCACTCCATAGTCAAAAAAGAGCAACAATTCATCGTGAAGGTAGCAGGCTTCGGTTCTATTCCACTCTACAGGCAAAAAGGGCACCAATTCGTCGGAAAAGTACCAGAGTTCATTTCTAGCCACTTTACAGCCAAAGAAAGGCCACAATTCATCGTGAAAAAAGCAGAGTTAAGTTATAGTCAACTAGATTCTGGCGAAGTATTGCAAAACTTCATCGTGAAAGAAGCAGAGGAAGTTCCAGTCAACTCTACAAGCGACGAACGGCAACAATTCATGGTGAGGGTAGCAGAGTCTACTTCTAGTCCACTCTACAGTAAAAAAATCACAGCATATCCACGGGGTGAATGATGATGAGTGGGCGAAGCTCCGGAGGGAATCATGGGATCTCCCGCTTAAGGGGACGCTAGTACAAACGCGTTAGAAATGTGCAGTACTCTCTAGTAAGGGGGAGCGGCCACAGCGTCTTACGCAGCCGTGTACACATG
The DNA here is from genome assembly GCF_013339745.2 of Dermacentor silvarum. NCBI lineage: Eukaryota > Metazoa > Arthropoda > Arachnida > Ixodida > Ixodidae > Dermacentor > Dermacentor silvarum. The sequence continues at coordinate 70,159 of NW_023606103.1, forward strand.
CCGGAACGTACACCGCGTTTGCCGACGCCATCACATGACGGCTGAGAGAGTATACCCCCCGTATTCATAAACGCTCCTCGACTTGAACTTGACTTGCCACCGCCTTGGGCAGCGCGTTCGAAACGCGTTGAAGGTAAGGCGGAGAGGCCACAGCGTCTTACACCAGCTTCTTACACGGGCCGTAACGCGCTAGCACAAACGCGTTAGAAACGCGCTAGAATCGCGGCCTTTCGTTAATGTTGGGTATTTATTGCCATCGTGGTGCGTGTGTCTATGTGCGCTTCGTGGCGTAGTGGGCTAACGCCGCGCGCTCGGAAGCGAGGGGTCCCTGGTTCGATTGCGCGCTCCGGACACAACATCGGAATTTCTTTTCTCACTTTTCTCAGACTGGTTACACACTACTACTACTACGACGGGGACGGAACGGGTGCCGCTATAAGGAGCTTCCCTCCTAAAAAGGGCAACAATTTATCGTGAAAGTAGCAGACTTCAGTTCTCGTCCACACAACAGGCACATAAGGGCAACAATTCATGATGAAAGTACCAGAGCTCAGTTCTACTCCACTTTACAACAAAAGAAGGGCCACAATTCATCGTTAAAAAACGCAGCTAGTTTTAGTGAACTAGAACCTGGCCAAGAATTCCAACATTTCATTGGGAAACAAGCAGAGGAAGTTCATGTCAACTCTACAGAGAAAGAAGGGCAACAATTCAACGTGAAGGTAGCAGACTTGAGTTCTAGTCCACTCGACAGTCAAAAAAGGGCAACAATTCACCGTGAAAGTACCAGAGTTCAGTTCTAGTCTACATTACAGCTAAAGAAGAGCCACAATTCACCGTGAAAAAAGTGCAGGTAGTTCTAGTCAACTAGATGCTGGCAAAGAATTGCAAAACTTCATCGTGAAAGAAGCAGAGGAAGTTCTAGTCAACTCTAGAAGCGAAGAACGGCAACAATTCATGGTGAAGGTAGCACAGTCTTGTTCTAGTTTACTCTACCGTCAAAAAAGGGCAACAATTCAACGTGAAGGTAGCAGACTTGAGTTCTAGTCCACTCTACAGTCAAAAAAGGGCAACAATTCAACGTGAAGGTACCAGACTGGAGTTCTTGTCCACTCTACAGGCAAAAAAGGGCAACAAGTCATTGTGAAACTACCAGAGTTCAGTTCTAGTTCACTTTACAGCCAAAGAAGGGCAACAATTTATCGTGAAAATAGCGCAGCCATTGCTAGTCAACTGGATGTTGGCCAAGAATAGCAATATTTCATTGTGAAAGAAACAGAGTTAAGTTCTAGTCCACCCTACAGTCAAAAAAGGGCAACAATTCATCGTGAAAGTAACAGAGTTCAGTTCTAGTCTACTTTACGGCCAAAGAAGGGCCCCAATTCACCGTGAAAAAAGCGAAGGTAGTTCTAGTCAACTAGATTTTGGCGAAGAATTGCAAAACTTCATCGTGAAAGAAGCAGAGGAAGTTCTAGTCATCTCTACAAGAGAAGAACGGCAACAATTCACGCTCAAGGGAGCAGAGTTTAGTTCTAGTCCACTCTACAGTCAAAAAAGGGCAACAATGCATCGTCAAGGTAGCAGACTTCCGTTCTAGTCCATTATACAGGCAAAAAGAGCAACAATTCGTCGGGAAAGTACCAGAGTTCAGTTCTAGTCCACTTACCAGCCAAACAAGGGCCACAGTTCACCGTGAAAAAAGCGCAGCTTGTTCTAGTCAACTGGATGCTGGCCAAGAATAGCAATATTTCATCGTGAAAGAAGCAGAGGAAATTGTAGTCATCTGTACAAGCGAAGAACGGCAACAATTCACGGTCAAGGGTGAAGAATTTAGTTCTAGTCCATTCTAGAGACACAAAAGAGCAACAATTCATCGTGAAGGTTGGAGACTTCAGTTCTACTCCATTAGACAGGCAAAAAGAGCAACTATTCGTCGGGAAAGTAACAGAGTTCAGTTCTAGTCCACTAAACAGCCAAACAAGGGCCACAATTCACCGTGAAAAAAGCGCAGCTTGTTCTAGTCAACTGGATGCTGGCCAAGAATAGCAATATTTCATTGTGAAAGAAACAGAGTTAAGTTCTAGTCCACACTACAGTCAAAAAGGGCAACAATCCATCGTGAAAGTAACAGAGTTCAGCTCTAGTCTACTTTACAGCCAAAGAAGGGCCACAATTCACCGTGAAAAAAGCGCAGGTAGTTCTAGTCAACTAGATGCTGCCACAGAATTGCAAAACTTCATCGTGAAAGAAGCAGAGGAAGTTGTAGTCATCTGTACAAGCGAAGAACGGCAACATTTCAAGGTCAAGGGAGCAGAATTTAGTTCTAGTCCATTCTACAGTCAAAAAAGGGCAACAATGCATCGCCAAGTAAGCAGACTTCAGTTCTCGTCCACACTACAGGCAAATAAGGGCAATAATTCATCATGAAAGTATCAGAGCTCAGTTCTACTCCACTTTACAGCAAAATAAGGGCCACAATTCATCGTTAAATAAAGCAGCTAGTTCTAGTGAACTGGATGCTGGCCAAGAATTGCAACATTTCATTGGGAGAGAAGCAGAGGAAGTTCTTGTTAACTCTACGGAGAAAGAAGCGCAACAATTCATGGTGAAGGAAGCAGAGTTTAGTTCTAGTTTACTCTACAGTCAAAAAGGGCAACAATTCAACGTGAAGGTAGCAGACTTGTGTTCTAGTCCACTCTACTGTCAAAAAAGGGCAACAATTCATCGTGAAAGTACCAGAGTTCAGTTCTTGTCTACATTACAGCCAAAGAAGAGTCACAAATCACCGTGAAAAAGTGCAGGTAGTTCTAGTCAACTAGATGCTGGCGAAGAATTGCAAAACTTCATCGTGAAAGAAGCAAAGTCAAGTTGTAGTCCACTCAACAGTAAAAAAAGAGAACAATTCAACGTGAAGGTAGCAGACTTGAGTTCTAGTCCACTCTACAGGCAAAAAAGGGCCACAATTCACCGTGAAAAAAGCGCAGGTAGTTCTAGTCAACTAGATGCTGGCAAAGAATTGCAAAACTTCTTCGTGAAAGAAGCAGAGGAAGTTGTAGTCATCTGTACAAGCGAAGAACGGCAACATTTCATGGTCAAGGGAGCAGAATTTAGTTGTAGTCCATTCTACAGTCAAAAAAGGGCAACAATTCATCGTGAAGGTGGGAGACTTCAGTTCTAGTCCATTATACAGGCAAAACGAGCAACAATTCGGCGGGAAAGTACCAGAGTTCAGTTATAGTCCACTTTACAGCCAAAGAAGAGCCACAATTCACCGTGAAAGAAGTGCAGGCTGTTCTAGTCAACTAGATGTTGGCGAAGAATTGCAAAACTTTATCGTGAAAGAAGCAGAGGAAGTTGTTGCCAACTGTACAAGCGAAGAACGGCAACAATTCATGCTGAAGGTAGCAGAGTCTAGTTCTAGTCCACTCTACAGTCAAAAAAAGGGCAACAATTTATCGTGAAAGTAGCAGACTTGAGTTCTAGTTCACTCAACAGGCAAAAAACAGCAACAATCATCGTGAAAGTAACAGAGTTCAGTTCTAGTCCACTTAACAGCCAAACAAGGAACAATTCACCGTGAAAAAAGCGCACCTAGTTCTAGTCAACTGGATGCTGGCCAAGAATAGCAATATTTCATTGTCAAAGAAACAGAGTTAAGTTGTAGTCCACTCTACAGTCAAAAAAGGGCAACAATCCATCGTGAAAGTAACAGAGTTCAGCTATATTCTACTTTACAGCCAAAGAAGGGCCACAATTCACCGCGAAAAAAGCGCAGGTAGCTCTAGTCAACTAGATGCTGGCAAAGAATTGCAAAACTTCACCGTGAAAGAAGCAGAGGAAGTTGTAGTCATCTGTACAAGCGAAGAACGGCAACATTTCAAGGTCAAGGGAGGAGAATTTAGTTCTAGTCCATTCTACAGTCAAAAAAAGGGCAACAATGCATCGCCTAGTAAGCAGACTTCAGTTCTCGTCCACACTACAGGCAAATAAGGGCAACAATTTATCATGAAAGTACCAGAGCTCAGTTCTACTCCACTTTACAGCAAAAGAAGGGCCACAATTCATCGTTAAATAAAGCAGCTAGTTCTAGTGAACTGGATGCTGGCCAAGAATTGCAACATTTCATTGGGAGAGAAGCAGAGGAAGTTCTTGTCAACTCTACGGAGAAAGAAGCGCAACAATTCATGGTGAAGGAAGCAGAGTTTAGTTCTAGTTTACTCTACAGTCAAAAAGGGCAACAATTCAACGTGAAGGTAGCAGACTTGAGTTCTAGTCCACTCTACAGGCAAAAAAGGGCAACAATTCATTGTGAAAGTACCAGAGTTCAGTTCTAGTCCACTTTACAGCCAAACAAGGGCCACAATTCACCGTGAAAAAAGCGCAGGTAGTTCTCATCAACTAGATTCTGGCGAAGAATTGCAAAACTTCACCGTGAAAGAAGCAGAGGAAGTTGTAGTCATCTGTACAAGCGAACAACGGCAACAATTCACGGTCAAGGGAGCAGAATTTAGTTCTAGTCCATTCTACAGTCAAAAAAAGGGCAACAATGCATCGCCTAGTAAGCAGACTTCTGTTCTCGTCCACACTACAGGCAAATAAGGGTAACAATTCATCATGAATGTATCAGAGCTCAGTTCTACTCCACTTTACAGCAAAAGAAGGGCCACAATTCATCGTTAAATAAAGCAGCTAGTTCTAGTGAACTGGATGCTGGCCAAGAATTGCAACATTTCATTGGGAGAGAAGCAGAGGAAGTTCTTGTCAACACTACGGAGAAAGAAGCGCAACAATTCATGGTGAAGGAAGCAGAGTTTAGTTCTAGTTTACTCTACAGTCAAAAAGGGCAACAATTCAACGTGAAGGTAGCAGACTTGAGTTATAGTCCACTCTACTGTCAAAAAAGGGCAACAATTCATCGTGAAAGTACCAGAGTTCAGTTGTAGTCTACATTACAGCCAAAGAAGAGCCACAATTCACCGTGAAAAAAGCGCAGGTAGTCCTAATCAACTAGATTCTGGCGAAGAATTGCAAAACTTCATCGTGAAAGAAGCAGAGGAAGTTGTTGTCAACTGTACAAGGGAAGAACGGCAACAATTCATGCTGAAGGTAGCAGAGTGTAGTTCTAGGCCACTCTACAGTCAAAAAAGGGCAACAATATAGCGTGAAAGTAGCAGACTTGAGTTCTAGTTCACTCAACAGGCAAAAACGAGCAACAATTATCGTGAAAGTAACAGAGTTCAGTTCTAGTCCACTTAACAGCCAAACAAGGGCCACAGTTCACCGTGAAAAAAGCGCAGCTTGTTCTAGTCAACTGGATGCTGGCCAAGAATAGCAATATTTCAATGTGAAAGAAACAGAGTTAAGTTCTAGTCAACTCTACAGTCAAAAAAGGGCAACAATCCATCGTGAAAGTAACAGAGTTCAGCTCTAGTCTACTTTACAGCCAAAGAAGGGCCACAATTCACCGTGAAAAAAGCGCAGGTAGTTCTAGTCAACTAGAGTCTGGCAAAGAATTGCAAAACTTCATCGTGAAAGAAGCAGAGGAAGTTGTAGTCATCTGTACAAGCGAAGAACGGCAACATTTCAAGGTCAAGGGAGCAGAATTTAGTTCTAGTCCATTCTACAGTCAAAAAATGGCAACAATGCATCGTCAAGTAAGCAGACTTCAGTTCTCGTCCACACTACAGACAAATAAGGGCAATAATTCATCATGAAAGTATCAGAGCTCAGTTCTACTCGACTTTACAGCAAAAGAAGGGCCACAATTAATCGTTAAATAAAGCAGCTAGTTCTAGTGAACTGGATGCTGGCCAAGAATTGCAACATTTCATTGGGAGAGAAGCAGAGGAAGTTCTTGTCAACTCTACGGAGAAAGAAGCGCAACAATTCATGGTGAAGGAAGCAGAGTTTAGTTCTAGTTTACTCTACAGTCAAAAAGGGCAACAATTCAACGTGAAGGTAGCAGACTTGTGTTCTAGTCCACTCTACTGTCAAAAAAGGGCAACAATTCATCGTGAAAGTACCAGAGTTCAGTTGTAGTCTACATTACAGCCAAAGAAGAGCCACAATTCACCGTGAAAAAAGCGCAGGTAGTCCTAATCAACTAGATTCTGGCGAAGAATTGCAAAACTTCATCGTGAAAGAAGCAGAGGAAGTTGTTGTCAACTGTACAAGGGAAGAACGGCAACAATTCATGCTGAAGGTAGCAGAGTGTAGTTCTAGGCCACTCTACAGTCAAAAAAGGGCAACAATATAGCGTGAAAGTAGCAGACTTGAGTTCTAGTTCACTCAACAGGCAAAAACGAGCAACAATTATCGTGAAAGTAACAGAGTTCAGTTCTAGTCCACTTAACAGCCAAACAAGGGCCACAGTTCAGCGTGAAAAAAGCGCAGCTTGTTCTAGTCAACTGGATGCTGGCCAAGAATAGCAATATTTCAATGTGAAAGAAACAGAGTTAAGTTCTAGTCAACTCTACAGTCAAAAAAGGGCAACAATCCATCGTGAAAGTAACAGAGTTCAGCTCTAGTCTACTTTACAGCCAAAGAAGGGCCACAATTCACCGTGAAAAAAGCGCAGGTAGTTCTAGTCAACTAGAGTCTGGCAAAGAATTGCAAAACTTCATCGTGAAAGAAGCAGAGGAAGTTGTAGTCATCTGTACAAGCGAAGAACGGCAACATTTCAAGGTCAAGGGAGCAGAATTTAGTTCTAGTCCATTCTACAGTCAAAAAATGGCAACAATGCATCGTCAAGTAAGCAGACTTCAGTTCTCGTCCACACTACAGACAAATAAGGGCAATAATTCATCATGAAAGTATCAGAGCTCAGTTCTACTCGACTTTACAGCAAAAGAAGGGCCACAATTAATCCTTAAATAAAGCAGCTAGTTCTAGTGAACTGGATGCTGGCCAAGAATTGCAACATTTCATTGGGAGAGAAGCAGAGGAAGTTCTTGTCAACTCTACGGAGAAAGAAGCGCAACAATTCATGGTGAAGGAAGCAGAGTTTAGTTCTAGTTTACTCTACAGTCAAAAAGGGCAACAATTCAACGTGAAGGTAGCAGACTTGTGTTCTAGTCCACTCTACTGTCAAAAAAGGGCAACAATTCATCGTGAAAGTACCAGAGTTCAGTTCTAGTCTACATTACAGCCAAAGAAGAGCCACAAATCACCGTGAAAAAGTGCAGGTAGTTCTAGTCAACTAGATGCTGGCGAAGAATTGCAAAACTTCATCGTGAAAGAAGCAGAGTTAAGTTGTAGTCCACTCAACAGTAAAAAAAGAGCAACAATTCAACTTGAAGGTAGCAGACTTGAGTTCTAGTCCACTCTACAGGCAAAAAAGGGCAACAATTTATTGTGAAAGTACCAGAGTTCAGTTCTAGTCCACTTTACAGCCAAACAAGGGCCACAATTCACCGTGAAAAAAGCGCAGGTAGTTCTAATCAACTAGATTCTGGCGAAGAATTGCAAAACTTCACCGTGAAAGAAGCAGAGGAAGTTGTAGTCATCTGTACAAGCGAAGAACGGCAACAATTCACGGTCAAGGGACCAGAATTGAGTTCTAGTCCATTCTACTGTCAAAAAAGGGCAACAATTCATCGTGAAGGTAGGAGACTTCAGTTCTAGTTCATTATAAAGGCAAAACGAGCAACAATTCGTCAGGAAAGTACCAGACTTCAGTTATAGTCCACTTTACAGCCAAAGAAGAGCCACAATTCATGGTGAAAAAAGCGCAGGTAGTTCTAGTCAACTAGATTCTTACGAAGAATTGCAAAACTTCATCGTGAAAGAAGCAGAGGAAGTTGTAGTCATCTGTACAAGCGAAGAACGGCAACAATTGACGGTCATGGGTGCAGAATTTAGTTCTAGTCCATTCTACAGTCAAAAAAGGGCAACAATGCATCGCCAAGTAAGCAGACTTCAGTTCTCGTCCACACTACAGGCAAATAAGGGCAACAATTCATCATGAAAGTACCAGAGCTCAGTTCTACTCCACTTTACAGCAAAAGAAGGGCCACAATTCATCGTTAAATAAAGCAGCTAGTTCTAGTGAACTGGATGCTGGCCAAGAATTGCAACATTTCATTGGGAGAGAAGCAGAGGAAGTTCTTGTCAACTCTACGGAGAAAGAAGCGCAACAATTCATGGTGAAGGAAGCAGAGTTTAATTCTAGTTTACTCTACAGTCAAAAAGGGCAACAATTCAACGTGAAGGTAGCAGACTTGTGTTCTAGTCCACTCTACTGTCAAAAAAGGGCAACAATTCATCGTGAAAGTACCAGAGTTCAGTTCTAGTCTACATTACAGCCAAAGAAGAGCCACAAATCACCGTAAAAAAGTGCAGGTAGTTTTAGTCAACTAGATGCTGGCGAAGAATTGCAAAACTTCACCGTGAAAGAAGCAGAGGAAGTTGTAGTCATCTGTACAAGCGAAGAACGGCAACAATTCACGGTCAAGGGACCAGAATTGAGTTCTAGTCCATTCTACAGTCAAAAAAGGGCAACAATTCATCGTGAAGGTAGGAGACTTCAGTTCTAGTCCATTATAAGGGCAAAACGAGCAACAATTCGTCAGGAAAGTACCAGACTTCAGTTATAGTCCACTTTACAGCCAAAGAAGAGCCACAATTCATGGTGAAAAAAGCGCAGGTAGTTCTAGTCAACTAGATTCTTACGAAGAATTGCAAAACTTCATCGTGAAAGAAGCATAGGAAGTTGTAGTCATCTGTACAAGCGAAGAACGGCAACAATTGACGGTCATGGGTGCAGAATTTAGTTCTAGTCCATTCTACAGTCAAAAAAGGCAACAATTCATCGTGAAAGTAGGAAACTTCAGTTCTAGTCCATTACACAGTCAAAAAGAGCAACAATTCGTCGGGAAATTACCAGAGTTCAGTTATAGTCCACTTTACAGCCAAAGAAGAGCCACAAATCACCGTGAAAAAAGTGCAGGTAGTTCTAGTCAACTAGATGCTGGCGAAGAATTGCAAAACTTCATCGTGGAAGAAGCAGAGTTAAGTTGTAGTCCACTAAACAGTAAAAAAAGGGCAATAATTCATCGTGAAAGTAGGAGACTTAAGTTCTAGTCCATCACACAGGCAAAAAGAGCAACAATTCGTCGGGAAAGTACAAGACTTCAGTTATAGTCCACTTTACAGCTAAAGAAGGGCCACAATTCACCGTGAAAAAAGCGCAGGTAGTTCTAGTCAACTAGATGCTGGCAAAGAATTGCAAAACTTCATCGTGAAAGAAGCAGAGGAAGTTGTAGTCATCTGTACAAGCGAAGAACGGCAACATTTCAAGGTCAAGGGAGCAGAATTTAGTTCTAGTCCATTCTACAGTCAAAAAAGGGCAACAATGCATCGCCAAGTAAGCAGACTTCAGTTCTCGTCCACACTACAGGCAAATAAGGGCAACAATTCATCATGAAAGTACCAGAGCTCAGTTCTACTCCACTTTACAGCAAAAGAAGGGCCACAATTCATCGTTAAATAAAGCAGCTAGTTCTAGTGAACTGGATGCTGGCCAAGAATTGCAACATTTCATTGGAAGAGAAGCAGAGGAAGTTCTTGTCAACTCTACGGAGAAAGAAGCGCAACAATTCATGGTGAAGGAAGCAGAGTTTAGTTCTAGTTTACTCTACAGTCAAAAAGGGCAACAATTCAACGTGAAGGTAGTAGACTTGTGTTCTAGTCCACTCTACTGTCAAAAAAGGGCAACAATTCATCTTGAAAGTACCAGAGTTCAGTTCTTGTCTACATTACAGCCAAAGAAGAGCCACAAATCACCGTGAAAAAGTGCAGGTAGTTCTAGTCAACTAGATGCTGGCGAAGAATTGCAAAACTTCATCGTGAAAGAAGCAAAGTCAAGTTGTAGTCCACTCAACAGTAAAAAAAGAGAACAATTCAACGTGAAGGTAGCAGACTTGAGTTCTAATCCACTCTACAGGCAAAAAGGGCCACAATTCACCGTGAAAAAAGCGCAGGTAGTTCTAGTCAACTAGATGCTGGCAAAGAATTGCAAAACTTCATCGTGAAAGAAGCAGAGGAAGTTGTAGTCATCTGTACAAGCGAAGAACGGCAACATTTCATGGTCAAGGGAGCAGAATTTAGTTGTAGTCCATTCTACAGTCAAAAAAGGGCAACAATTCATCGCGAAGGTGGGAGACTTCAGTTCTAGTCCATTATACAGGCAAAACGAGCAACCATTCGGCGGGAAAGTACCAGAGTTCAGTTATAGTCCACTTTACAGCCAAAGAAGAGCCACAATTCACCGTGAAAGAAGTGCAGGCAGTTCTAGTCAACTAGATGTTGGCGAAGAATTGCAAAACTTCATCGTGAAAGAAGCAGAGGAAGTTGTTGCCAACTGTACAAGCGAAGAACGGCAACAATTCATGCTCAAGGAAGCAGAGTCTAGTTCTAGTCCACTCTACAGTCAAAAAAGGGCAACAATTTATCGTGAGAGTAGCAGACTTGAGTTCTAGTTCACTCAACAGGCAAAAAAGAGCAACAATTATCGTGAAAGTAACAGAGTTCAGTTCTAGTCCACTTAACAGCCAAACAAGGAACCGTGAAAAAAGCGCAGCTAGTTCTAGTCAACTGGATGCTGGCCAAGAATAGCAATATTTCATTGGGAGAGAAGCAGAGGAAGTTCTTGTGAACTCTACGGAGAAAGAAGTGCAACAATTCATGGTGAAGGAAGCAGAGTTTAGTTCTAGTTTACTCTACAGTCAAAAAGGGTAACAATTCAACTTGAAGGTAGCAGACTTGAGTTCTAGTCCACTCTACTATCAAAAAGGGCAACAATTCATCGTGAAAGTACCAGAGTTCAGTTCTTGTCTACATTACAGCCAAAGAAGAGCCACAAATCACCCTGAAAAAAGTGCAGGTAGTTCTAGTCAACTAGATGCTGGCGAAGAATTGCAAAACTTCATCGTGAAAGATGCAGAGTTAAGTTGTAGTCCACTCAACAGTAAAAAAAGAGCAATAATTCAACGTGAAGGTAGCAGACTTGAGTTCTAGTCCACTCTACAGGCAAAAAAGGGCAACAATTCATTTTGAAAGTACCAGAGTTCAGTTCTAGTCCACTTTACAGCCAAAGAAGGGCCACAATTCACCGTGAAAAAAGCGCAGGTAGTTCTAATCAACTAGATTCTGGCGAAGAATTGCAAAACTTCATCGTGAAAGAAGCAGAGGAAGTTGTTGTCAACTGTACAAGGGAAGAAGGGCAACAATTCATGCTGAAGGTAGCAGAGTGTAGTTCTAGGCCACTCTACAGTCAAAAAAGGGCAACAATTTATCGTGAAAGTAGCAGACTTGAGTTCTAGTTCACTCAACAGGCAAAAACGAGCAACAATTATCGTGAAAGTAACAGAGTTCAGTTCTAGTCCACTTACCAGCCAAACAAGGGCCACAATTTACCGTGAAAAAAGCGCAGCTAGTTCTAGTCAACTGGATGCTGGCCAAGAATAGGAATATTTCATTGTGAAAGAAACAGAGTTAAGTTCTAGTCCACTCTACAGTCAAAAAAGGACAACAATCCATCGTGAAAGTAACAGAGTTCAGCTCTAGTCTACTTTACAGCCAAAGAAGGGCCACAATTCTGCGTGAAAAAAGCGCAGGTAGTTCTAGTCAACTAGATGCTGGCAAAGAATTGCAAAATTTCATCATGAAAGAAGCAGAGGAAGTTGTAGTCATCTGTACAAGCGAAGAACGGCAACATTTCAAGGTCAAGGGAGCAGAATTTAGTTCTAGTCCATTCTACAGTCAAAAAAGGGCAACAATGCATCGCCAAGTAAGCAGACTTCAGTTCTCGTCCACACTACAGGCAAATAAGGGCAACAATTCATCATGAAAGTACCAGAGCTCAGTTCTACTCCACTTTACAGCAAAAGAAATGCCACAATTCATCGTTAAAAAAGCAGCTAGTTCTAGTGAACTGGATGATCGCCAAGAATTGCAACATTTCATTTGGAGAGAAGCAGAGGAAGTTCTTGTCAACTCTACGGAGAAAGAAGCGCAACAATTCATGGTGAAGGAAGCAGAGTTTAGTTCTAGTTTACTCTACAGTCAAAAAGGGCAACAATTCAACGTCAAGGTAGCAGACTTGAGTTATAGTCCACTCTACTGTCAAAAAAGGGCAACAATTAATCGTGAAAGTACCAGAGTTCAGTTCTAGTCTACATTACAGCCAAAGAAGAGCCACAAATCACCGTGAAAAAAGTGCAGGTAGTTCTAGTCAACTAGATGCTGGCGAAGAATTGCAAAACTTCATCGTGAAAGAAGCAGAGTGAAGTTGTAGCCCACTCAACAGTAAAAAAAGAGCAACAATTCAACGTGAAGGTAGCAGACTTGAGTTCTAGTCCACTCTACAGGCAAAAAAGGGCAACAATTTATTGTGAAAGTACCAGAGTTCAGTTCTAGTCCACTTTACAGCCAAACAAGGGCCACAATTCACCGTGAAAAAAGCGCAGGTAGTTCTAATCAACTAGATTCTGGCGAAGAATTGCAAAACTTCACCGTGAAAGAAGCAGAGGAAGTTGTAGTCATCTGTACAAGCGAAGAACGGCAACAATTCACGGTCAAGGGACCAGAATTGAGTTCTAGTCCATTCTACAGTCAAAAAAGGGCAACAATTCATCGTGAAGGTAGGAGACTTCAGTTCTAGTCCATTATAAGGGCAAAACGAGCAACAATTCGTCAGGAAAGTACCAGACTTCAGTTATAGTCCACTTTACAGCCAAAGAAGAGCCACAATTCATGGTGAAAAAAGCGCAGGTAGTTCTAGTCAACTAGATTCTTACGAAGAATTGCAAAACTTCATCGTGAAAGAAGCATAGGAAGTTGTAGTCATCTGTACAAGCGAAGAACGGCAACAATTGACGGTCATGGGTGCAGAATTTAGTTCTAGTCCATTCTACAGTCAAAAAAGGCAACAATTCATCGTGAAAGTAGGAAACTTCAGTTCTAGTCCATTACACAGTCAAAAAGAGCAACAATTCGTCGGGAAATTACCAGAGTTCAGTTATAGTCCACTTTACAGCCAAAGAAGAGCCACAAATCACCGTGAAAAAAGTGCAGGTAGTTCTAGTCAACTAGATGCTGGCGAAGAATTGCAAAACTTCATCGTGGAAGAAGCAGAGTTAAGTTGTAGTCCACTAAACAGTAAAAAAAGGGCAATAATTCATCGTGAAAGTAGGAGACTTAAGTTCTAGTCCATCACACAGGCAAAAAGAGCAACAATTCGTCGGGAAAGTACAAGACTTCAGTTATAGTCCACTTTACAGCTAAAGAAGGGCCACAATTCACCGTGAAAAAAGCGCAGGTAGTTCTAGTCAACTAGATGCTGGCAAAGAATTGCAAAACTTCATCGTGAAAGAAGCAGAGGAAGTTGTGGTCATCTGTACAAGCGAAGAACGGCAACATTTCAAGGTCAACGGAGCAGAATTTAGTTCTAGTAAATTCTACAGTCAAAAAAGGGCAACAATGCATCGCCAAGTAAGCAGACTTCAGTTCTCGTCCACATTACAGGCAAATAAGGGCAACAATTCATCATGAAAGTACCAGAGCTCAGTTCTACTCTACTTTACAGCAAAAGAAGGGCCACAATTCATCGTTAAAAAAGCAGCTAGTTCTAGTGAACTGGATGATCGCCAAGAATTGCAACATTTCATTGGGAGAGAAGCAGAGGAAGTTCTTGTCAACTCTACGGAGAAAGAAGCGCAACAATTCATGGTGAAGGAAGCAGAGTTTAGTTCTAGTTTACTCTACAGTCAAAAAGGGCAACAATTCAACGTGAAGGTAGCAGACTTGAGTTATAGTTCACTCTACTGTCAAAAAAGGGCAACAATTAATCGTGAAAGTACCAGAGTTCAGTTCTAGTCTACATTACAGCCAAAGAAGAGCCACAAATCACCGTGAAAAAAGTGCAGGTAGTTCTAGTCAACTAGATGCTGGCGAAGAATTGCAAAACTTCATCGTGAAAGAAGCAGAGTTAAGTTGTAGTCCACTCAACAGTAAAAAAAGAGCAACAATTCAACGTGAAGGTAGCAGACTTGAGTTCTAGTGCACTCTACAGGCAAAAAAGGGCAACAATTTATTGTGAAAGTACCAGAGTTCAGTTCTAGTCCACTTTACAGCCAAACAAGGGCCACAATTCACCGTGAAAAAAGCGCAGGTAGTTCTAATCAACTAGACTCTGGCGAAGAATTTCAAAACTTCACCGTGAAAGATGATGATGTGTAGTGTTTAATGGCGCAAGGGCCAGCTATGGCCAAAGAGCGCCATGACACATGGTGATGGGTTCTGAATGCATTATGGATGGAGTGGACAGTAGGATGCAAATGGTACATAAAAGGTGGCTGTAAAGAGGCCTAAAACAAATCGCTATAAATTGCGTAAAATATATGAGCGTTAAAATAATGACAAAAACTGAATGATGTGAGGTATGAGCGTAAAGGTTTCGTTACAAAGCGGTGACATAATAAAGTATATGCAATAGCACTATTGCCTCACGAGGTCCTTGAAATCAAGGACTGAGAGGCACGTGCTGTAAAATGTTTTTGCACTGCAGCTGCAGCCTGCAAGTCGAGACTGCGCTACAGATACCCTGGCCAGATGACTTGTAACGTGTTTACATCTGCTAAAAACTTTAAGACGGCATTAAAATCAAAAAGCGGCTCATGGCTAAGAAAGAATGCTGGGTGAAGGGGGATGTACTCACGATACGCGGGATAAAAGTACTTTTTACGTTGAGCTTCTATTTCTGGGCACTGGATAAGGACATGGAGAACTGTAAGTATGTCGCCACACCTATCACATGTCGGAGGATCACTTCCTGTAAGGAGATACGAGTGTGTTCCATAGGTATGTCCTATCCTTAACCTGCAAAGAAGCACTTCCTTGTGTCTTGTTGTTTTCTGAGATATCCATCTCCCAATTCTTGGCTTGATTTCATGTAGCTTATTTTGCACTTGATTATCCCACTGCCTTTGCCAATATTTTCGTAATTCATGGCGCAAGAAAGGCTTTAGGTCAGTGGAAGGGATGGCTATGTTTCTATTCGTATGTTCAAAGACTACTGAAGTGGCACTTTCGTCTGCAGCTACGTTGCCTTTAATGCCTCTATGGCCAGGTACCCAGCATATTATGATTACTTGGTTGTCCTTGTAAGCTGAGCATATCAAGCTGTACAGTTCGTTATAAACTGAATTCTTGTGTTTTCGTAGACTCATTAGAGCTCCAACGACGCTCAATGAGTCTGTGAACACAATTGCTTTTGTAATATTCATTTGTTTTATGTGTTTGACTGCTGAAAGGATTGCGTATGCTTCTGCTGTAAAAATACTTGTATGTGGATTTAGTGCCCCGGACACTGAAAGAGACGGTCCCAAAGCTGCGTAAGCAACACCAGTAAACGATTTGGAGGCGTCCGTATAAAATTCACTGCAAGAATACTTCTCCCGAAGTCCAAGAAAATGCGAATGTATGTGTGCTTCAGGTGCCCATTTTGATATTTCTACGAAAGAGATATCGTACTGGATGGTCTGCCACTCCCAAGGTGGTGGAAGCCTAGTAGGAGGCATTAGGACATTCTTTAGAAGAGGGACGCCTGTTTCCTCTGAAAGTGCTTCCAACCGGTGTGACAGAGGAGGCCTAGTGGCCGGGCGGTTACGGAACAGCCTGGCCGTGGACAAGTCGCGAATGGTAGAATGACATGGATGCTGGCTATCTGATTCAACCTTCAGGGCGTAGGCAAAACTTAAGTAAGTCCTTTGGAGATGTAGTGACCACTCGTTTGATTCAACGTACAGGCTTTCTACAGGACTAGTCCTGAAGGCACCTGTAGCAAGACGGATGCCTAAGTGGTGAACGGAATCTAGCATCTTCAAAGCACTGGGTGCAGCGGAATTATATACTATAGCTCCGTAGTCGAGGCGCGACCTTATGAGACTTTTGTAGAGGCTCAAAAGGCATCTCCTATCGCTTCCCCATGATGTCCGGGACAATAGCTTCAGTAGATTCATTGTCTTCAAACACTTCGCTTTCAGATATTTCAAATGGGGGATAATGTTAATTTAGAATCTAAAATGAGGCCTAAAAATTTATGTTCATGGCTCACAGATAGCCGCTGTCCATTAAGATGAATACAGGGGTCAGGTAGTATACCTCTCTTGTTCGAGAAAAGAACGCAAGTGCTTTTTTGAGGGTTCAGTTTAAATCCATTCTCGTCAGCCCATTTACATACTTTGTTTAACCCAAGCTGAACATGTCGCTCACAGATAGAAATGTTACATGATCTAAAACCTATTTGCACGTCATCCACATACACGGAATAAAACATTGTACGAGGTACGACAGTGTGGAGCGAGTTCATTTTCACAACGAAGAGAGTACAGCTCAGCACACCACCTTGAGGTACACCTGTTTCTTGAGTAAATGGACGAGATAGGATATTGCCAACCCTAACACGGAACGTGCGGTTAGATAGATAGCTTTGAATCACGTTCAACAGGTTGCCTCGGACTCCCATTCCAGCCAGATCAAGGAGAATTCCAAAACGCCAAGTTGTGTCATATGCCTTCTCCATATCTAAAAATACCGATAATAAAAACTGTTTGTGCACGAAGGCATCTCGGATATTCGCCTCGATGCGGACAAGGTGATCAGTTGTGGATCTACCCTCCCTAAAACCGCACTGCAAGGGGTCTATTGTTTTGTTGATTTCAAGATAATGGATCAGGCGTCGATTTACCATTTTCTCAAAGAGTTTGCATAAGCAGCTTGTCAGGGCTATAGGCCTATAGCTGCTGGCCGAACACGGGTCCTTGCCTTCTTTAAGAATAGGTATTATGATTGCTTCCTTCCAGGCGGACGGAATATAGCTGGCAGAGAAAATGGCGTTGAAAAGCGATAGGAGTGTTTTGTGTGCTTCGGGGTGTAAGTGTTTTATCATCTCGTAAACTATTCGATCGTTTCCGGGGGCCGATTTATTACAACAATTTAGTGCAGCCTGAAATTCTGCCATGTTAAACGGACGGTTGTAAGGTTCATTTCTTTCTCCTTTCCGATCCAGAGGCAGTCGCTCTGCTTGTCGCTTGTGTCTCAGGAATGTATCTGAATAATGGGATGAACTGGAAATGTATTCAAAATGTTCCCCTAGAGAATCAGCTTGGGCCTCAAGAGTGTCTCCTTGTGTATTCACTAATGGTAGAGGATGAGTTTCACGACCTTTTATCTTGTTTACCCTTGTCCAAGCTTTTCTTTCATCTGTATAAGAATTTATGCTAGAGATGTATCTCTGCCAGCTTTCCCTTTTGGCACGGCGGCGTGTTCTTCTTCCTTCAGATTTTATTTTCTTGAAGCTGATAAGATTCTCTGTAGTCGGAGAGTCACGGAGGTGATTCCAAGCCTTATTTTGTTTTTTTCGTGCTTCTCTACATTCATCATTCCACCAGGGGACACGTCGTTTAGAAGGCGATCCATTTGTTTCGGGGATACATATTGACGCCGCATCAACAATAAACGCTGTCAAATACGCCACTGCATCATCGATAGGAAGTGTAGAGATGTCTTCCCAGTTCATGCGCGTGAGTTCTTTATAACGCTTCCAGTCGGCTGACTCGACTTTCCAATGGGGGACCCGTGGAGAGCACTCATCTGCTTTTGTTAATTTTACGACAATGGGAAAATGGTCGCTCCCATATGGATTCTTAATCACGTTCCACTCTAGGTATGGTACGAGCGTGCTAGATGCAAGGCTTAAATCGATAGATGAATATGTTTTGTTTGCCATGCTGTAAAATGTAGGCTCTTTTTTATTTAGTAAGCATGCACCTGTAGAGAGGAGGAAGCTTTCTACTAGGCGCCCTCTAGCATCACAGCGACGATCTCCCCAAAGGGTGTGGTGTGCATTAAAATCGCCCACGACAATATAAGGCTCGGGCAGTTCACAGATAAAACTGTGAAATTCTGTTTTTGACAGGTGGTAGTTTGGGGGGATGTATAAAGAGGTAATTGTGATCATCTTATTAAATAGTACTGTACGGACAGCAACTGCCTCTAGAGGCGTTTTAAGCTGTATTTGCCGGCAAGCAACACCTCTATCTACTATTATGGCCACACCGCCCGACGAGACAAGGGCGTCGTTGCGGTCTTTTCGGTAAATGGCATACTGCCGGAGAAAGTTCGTGTGGGAAGAATTAAGATGTGTTTCTTGGACACACAGCACCCTTGGATTGTACTTATGTAGGAGTTCCTTAATGTCATCTAGATTGTGGAGCAAACCCCTAACATTCCACTGTACGATCTGTGTATCCATTTTATATGTCTTTTGTGCTGTGTGTCTAAGAGAGGTAAATTAGGCTAGCTCACGAGGCCTTTCCAGGCCCCGTGATGGGGGTTTTCCCTTTCTTGCCGGCGCGCTCGAGGGAGCTGCGCCGTTCTTTGGGCGTCTGAGACGCCGGTGTTTTGTTTGTTGTATCCATCACCTCGTCTGAGGCGGTGGATAGCGCCCGCTCAGCGGGCACGTTTGCACGGGTTTCGGGCCTATCTGCACGGGCAGTGGCCCTGGGTCCCCCAGACCCGCGGGTCTGCTGGCCCTCCTTGGCAGGGGGCGGAACAGCACTGGCTGCTCCAGCCAGGGGGGCTGATGGCGTGACCGCCGTCACACTCCGTGTGACTTGGGCGGCCGCCGAATGATGTGACGTTGCCCCCCGGCGCGCCACATCGGTGTAGGACGGATTAGACTGGTTGTTCGTCGAGAAACGTTTACGTGCCTCTTGGAATGATAGGTTGAATTTGATTTTCAGTTCGATGATTTGCTTTTCTTTTTTCCACGATGGACACGAACGGGAAGTACGCTGGGTGATCTCCGTCACAGTTAGCACAGTGGGTGGTGAAAGTGCAGGTATCAGACGAGTGCTCATTGGATGCACATTTTGCACAGGTGGTGCGCCCTCGGCAGCTTTGCGAACCATGCCCGAACCGCTGACACTTAAAGCATCGGCGCGGATTCGGGATGTATGGCCGTACACGGAGTTTGCAGTATCCAGTTTCTATCGAGTCTGGGAGGTTACTCGTTCCAAAGGTTATGATTACATGTTTTGTTGGGATTTGCTTGTCATCGCGCCTGATTGTGATTCTTTGGACCTTTACTACATTCTGATCTTGCCACCCCTCGAGTAGCTCGCTCTCACTAAGATCGATTAGGTCATCTTCAGAGATGACACCGCGGACAGTGTTTAATGATCTGTGTGGGCCCACTGATACAGGGATGTCTCCAAAAGCAATGAGTTTTGATAATTTGCTGTATTGGGTCTTGTCACGAACTTCAAGAAGAAGGTCGCCGCTTCCCATCTTAGTTACTTTGTAGCCTGGACCTAGTGATTCTGTCAAAGATTTTGAGACAACAAAAGGAGATATTGTGCGGACTGTCTTGGTTTCGTGCTGACTGTGGATTACATGATACTTTGGGAAGATTTCTTTTGGCTGCATGAAGAAATTAAATGTTTCATCGGTGCGCCCCCTCTTGAGGGAGCGATCAGGGAGTGAAGGGAAATTGGATTCCATGAAAAGATAGCTATATTCGGCAGGGATGGCCGCCACCCACCATGGAGCCCAACTAGGGGACGACACAGGACAAATGATTCAGTTCTGTGCACGCCAGCGGTGCATCCCCACTATAACCAAATACCTATACCCAAGGCTGGATATAATGCACAAGGTTAACCCTTGCTGCCCATGAAGTCGGAAGTAAAAAGAAAATAAAGAGAGGACAGGAAAGATTGAAAGTGAGAGAAACAGACGAAGATTGTAGAAAAGGACAGGAAAGGGCAACTACCGATTTCCCCCGGGTGGGTCAGTCCGAGGGTGCCGTCTACGTGAAGCAGAGGCCAAAGGAGTGTGTTGCCTCCACCGGGGGGCCGTAAAGGTCCAAGCACCCGGCATCGGCTCAACCCCCAGGATCCCCCTTTCCCCGGACACGGCTAAGCCGCGCACGGCTACACGCGGGAGGGTCCAACCCTCGTGTGCTCGGGTACGTGGTGGCGCAACTCACCAAACGCCTGCTTGCGCAGACGCCCCTGCGGGTTCACCGTGAAAGAAGCAGAGGAAGTTGTAGTCATCTGTACAAGCGAAGAACGGCAACAATTCACGGTCAAGGGACCAGAATTTAGTTCTAGTCCATTCTACAGTCAAAAAAGGGCAACAATTCATCGTGAAGGTAGGAGACTTCAGTTCTAGTCTATTATACAGGCAAAACGAGCAACAATTCGTCGGGAAAGTACCAGACTTCAGTTATAGTCCACTTTACAGCCAAAGAAGAGCCACAATTCACGGTGAAAAAAGCGCAGGTAGTTCTAGTCAACTAGATGCTGGCAAAGAATTGCAAAACTTCATCGTGAAAGAAGCAGAGGAAGTTGTGGTCATCTGTACAAGCGAAGAACGGCAACATTTCAAGGTCAAGGGAGCAGAATTTAGTTCTAGTCTATTCTACAGTCAAAAAAGGGCAACAATGCATCGCCAAGTAAGCAGACTTCAGTTCTCGTCCACACTACAGGCAAATAAGGGCAACAATTCATCATGAAAGTACCAGAGCTCAGTTCTACTCTGTTTTACAGCAAAAGAAGGGCCACAATTCATCGTTAAAAAAGCAGCTAGTTCTAGTGAACTGAATGAATGTGTGTGGTTTATTGGCGCAAGGGCCAGGTATGGCCAAAGAGCGCCATGCCAGTGTTTGTTAGTTCGCAGTGAAGTGATGAATTCTGAGAAGTAGATGTGACGGGGCTGTAAAGGGGCCTAAAAATAATCGCTGTAAAGTGCGTAAAATATACATGTACTAAAATCATGGCAATGACTAATGAGGTGTACTATGCAATGAAGAATGCATTGAGAAAGAATGACACGACATTTAAAATATTTAAGATGCAGTGATTATTAAGAAGCACTACTGCCTAGACAGAGCCCTTGAACCTCAAGGGCCTGGAGGCATGTGCTATAAGAAACTATCACAGCGGCATCCTCTGGAGAGAGGATGCGCTACGAACTAGTTGGCCTAATAACATGCAGGACAACATCGTTCAAGAAATCGACGACTGCTTTGGCATTAAAAATCGGTTCTTCGCCAAGAAACATAATGGGGTGAAGCGGGACATGATACCGGTACGCTTGTGAAAAATATTTCTTCCTTTCTGTTTCGGCTTCCCGGCACTCCACGAGGACATGGAGGACAGTCAGCCTCTCACCACATCTACCACAGGTTGGTGGTTCACTACCAGTAAGCAAAAAATTGTGGGTGCCATATGTATGTCCTATTCTGAGACGACAGAATAGGACATCAGTTCGTCGTGTTTTCGTTACGGGAGGCCAGAAACCTAACTGTGGTTTAATGAAGTGAAGCTTATTATTTATTTCAGCGTCCCACAAGCGTTGCCAGTGGCTTCGCAGTTTCTTTCGCAGGAAAGGCTTCAAATCTGTTGCAGGAACAGCAGTTGTAGGGTTAATAGCCAGAGATATAACAGACGTGGCCATTTGGTCTGCTCGAACATTACCTTCAATGCCTCTATGGCCTGGCACCCAGCATATAATCACATGCTGGTTAGATATATACGCTTTACACAGAATGGAATAGAGCTCATTAAGTACAGGGTTTTTGTGTTTACAGAGTGATTGCAATGCTTTCACAACACTTTGCGAGTCTGTAAATATGATAGTCTTTTTAAGTTTTGATTTCATTATATACTTTACAGCCGATAATATAGCATAGGCCTCAGCCGTGAAGATACTTGTCTCCGGGTGCAGCACACCGGATACCGAAAACGATGGACCGATGGCTGCATAAGTTACCCCGGCATGTGACTTGGAAGCGTCTGTGTAAAACTCTGTACACGAGTATTTAGATTGGAGTTCTAAGAAATGCATTCTAATGTGTGCCTCTGGCGCGTGTTTAGTGACCTCTCCGAACGATGTGTCACACTCTATGAGCTGCCACTGCCACGGCGGCAACAGTTTCGCTGGAGCCATAGGACATTGCTCAAGCAGTGGAACACCCATTTCCTCACTAAGATTCCTCACACGCAAAGCGAACGGCTTTCTCGCTGCAGGTCGATTATGGAAGAGTGTGGCAGCGGTCACGTCATTTATAGTTGAATAAGAAGGATGTTCAATGTTTGCTTGTATTTTCAGAAAATATGTAAAACTGCTGTATGACCGCTGCAGATGAAGTGACCACTGATTCGACTCTACGTAGAGGCTCTGGATTGGACTTGTCCTGAAAGCACCGGTCGCGGGACGGATACCCAGGTGGTGGACGGGGTCTATGATTTTTAACGCACTTGGCGTTGCAGAATTGTAAATTATTGACCCGTAATCAAGGCGTGAGAGGACAAGACTTTTATACAAGTTAAGCAAACACTTTCGATCACTACCCCAAGTCGTACGCGACAGAAGCTTTAAAAGGTTCATTGTCTTCAGGCATTTTGCCCTCAGATGCTTAAGATGGGGAATAAATGTGAGTTTACAATCTAAAATGATTCCTAAAAACTTGTGCTCGCTGCTCACAGAGAGTGCATCTCCTTTGATTGCAATACTTGGGACTGGCGTTACACCTCTCTTGTTAGTAAAGAGTACGCACGTGCTCTTCTGGGCATTTACTTTGAAACCATTTTCGTCTGTCCATTCGGACAATTTGTTTATTCCAAGCTGCACTTGTCGTTCGCAGATGGCAATATTGCATGACTTGAAGGCTATTTGCACATCGTCGACATAAATTGAATAAAACATTGTGCGTGGAATGACTTTGTGCAGGGAATTCATTTTTACAATAAATAGTGTGCAACTAAGCACGCCTCCCTGTGGCACACCGGTCTCTTGGGTGAATGACTTAGACAAAGCGTTGCCCACTCTTACGCGGAATGTGCGATTAGATAGGTAACTTTCGATTGTATTTAACATGTTGCCACGGACACCCATCGCCGAGAGATCTCGGAGAATGCCGTAGCGCCATGTCGTGTCGTAAGCTTTTTCTAGGTCGAGAAACACTGAGAGGCAGAACTGCTTATGTATAAAAGCATCCCTGATATAAGACTCAATGCGAACAAGGTGGTCTGTTGTGGACATACCTTCCCTGAAACCACATTGCAAGGGGTCTAGTAGTTTGTTATATTCAAGGAAACAGATTAAGCGCCTGTTTATCATTTTTTCAAATAGTTTGCACAGGCAGCTTGTTAGCGCTATTGGCCTATAGCTGCTGGCTAGGGATGGGTCTTTGCCTTGTTTAAGCACGGGGATGACTATAGCTTCCTTCCACGAAGACGGGATATACCCATCCGCCCACATGGCATTGAAAAGATACAGGAGTGTTTTCAGAGTTTCAGGATGTACGTACTTAATCATTTCATATATGACACGATCACCACCTGGCGCCGAGTTATTGCAGCAAGCGAGGGATGCCTTAAGTTCAGTTAAAGTAAATGGATAGTTGTAGGCCTCACTCGATGATTCTTTTCGCTTAAGGGGCTGGCGCTCTTCGCGTTCTTTGATCCTCAGAAATGTTTTTGTGTAATGGGACGCACTGGATACATGTTCGAAGTGTTCGCCCAGACAGTCTGCCTGGTCTTCCAGGCTCTCACCTTGGGTACTGACTAAGGGGAGTGGGTGTACCTCCCGGCCTTTTAATTTATTTACTCTATTCCACACTTTTGTCTCATCAGTGTAAGAATTTATACCGGAGATATACTTTTCCCAACTCTCCCTTTTAGCTCGTCGACGCGTTCTTCTACCCTGGGACTTTATTTGTTTGAAAGTAATCAAGTTTTCGGCAGTTGGTGAGTTGCGAAGTCGTACCCAAGCCTTGTTTTGATTTTTCCGGGCTTGTTTACATTCTTCATTCCACCACGGAATGCGACGTTTATTCGCAAGTCCGTTAGTTTGACGGATGCATTTCGTGGCAGCGTCAATTATAAAGGCAGTTATATAGGCCACAGCGTCTTCTATATTAAAGGAGGAAATATCATCCGTGGTTAGATATGTAAGTTCCCGGAAAAGTTCCCAGTTACCCGTGTCAACCTTCCATCGGGGAATGTGTGGTGAGCATATATCTTGTTTTGTTAAGTTTAATATAATAGGGAAGTGGTCGCTCCCAAAAGGGTTCTTGAGAACGGACCACTCTAGGTACGGCATTAGTGTGCTCGATGCTACAGTTAAATCTATGGAGGAATATGTATTATGCGCCACACTGTAGTATGTTGGCTCTTTCTTGTTAAGTATACCTGCTCCTGAGGAAAAGAGAAAGTTTTCGATTAGGCGACCTCTCGCATCGCAACGAGAGTCTCCCCACAATGAGTTATGTGCGTTTAAATCTCCGACAACTATGTATGGAGCCGGAAGTTCATCTATGTAGTTTTGAAATTCGGTTTTATTAATTTGATAACTTGGAGGGATGTATATAGAACTGATAGTGACTAGCTTGTCAAACAGCACCCCTTGGATAGCAACTGCCTCCAGGGGCGTACGAAGTTTTATTTCCCGACAGGCAACACCTCTGTCAACTATAATAGCAACACCACCGGATGACACAACAGTGTCATCGCGGTCTTTGCGAAAAATAGCATACTGTGTGAGGAAATTTGTTTGTGTATGTTTGAGGTGTGTTTCCTGAACACACAGCACCCTGGGACTAAACTTGCGGAGGAGTTCTTTAACGTCATCAAGATTTTGGAGGAGACCTCTGACGTTCCAGTGAACTATTTGAGTGCCCATATTAAAAGGAGTGTTGTGCTGTGTGTTTAGGACAAGAAAGTTAGCTTACAGAACCCTTTAGAGGCCCTGTAATGCGGGGTTTCTCTTTTTTGGAGCGGTCGAGAGATTCTCGCCGCTCCTTAGGCGCTGGCTGCGCCGTCTGGCTAGAAGATGTGTCCATCGGCTCTTGCGGCGCGCTGGACACCCGCTCTTGAGAGCGGTTTGTTCGTGTTGAAGGCCTCGTCTCGAGGGACGAGACCCTGGAGGCCACCAGCCCGGAGGTCGATGGCCCCTTTTTCTGAGACGGCGGAGCAGCACTAGCTGCAGCCGCCGAGGGGGCGGATGGCGTCACCGCTGGCTCACTACGCGCGTGCCAGACAGCCGCCGAAAGCCGTTGTGGCGCAGCCCCCTGACGCACCACTTCGGCAAAGCTGGTTTTTGGCAGGTAGGACACCTGCCTTCGTGCCTCTTTAAACGAAATGTTTTGTTTGACTTTAATTGTAACAATTTCCTTTTCTTTTTTCCAGGATGGGCAGGACCGCGAGTACGCGGCATGTTCCCCATCACAGTTTACACAGTGGAGAGAGTTTTCACAAGATTCAGAAGTGTGTTCGTGTGCACTGCATTTCGCACAAGTTTGGCGGCCTCGGCAGTTTTGCGAACTGTGGCCGAATCGCTGGCATTTGAAACATCTGAGGGGATTTGGCACGTATGGTCTAACACGAAGTTTAATGTACCCGGCCTCGATGGAGTCGGGCAGATCACATGAACCAAAAGTGAGCACAAGGTGCTTAGTCTGAATTTCCTTGCCGTCTCGTCTCATCTTAATCCGTTTAACATTGATGACATTCTGCTCACTGAAGCCCTCCAAGAGTTCAGCCTCAGTCAGCTCCATCAAATCTTCGTCTGAAACAACTCCGCGGGTGGTGTTCATAGTACGGTGCTGAGTTACTGTTACTTGGACGTCCCCAAAGGACACTAGATTCGGCAGCTTTTCATATTGTTTGCGATCGTGGAGCTCCAAGAGGAGATCACCGCTTGCCATCCTCGTTGCCTTATAGCCTGGTCCTAGAGCCTGAGTTAGAGATTTCGAAACAAGAAAAGGGGAGATTGTTCGAACTTGTTTTTCTGGTTTTTCTGAGTGGATGACATGAAATCGTGGGAAATATTGTCTTTGACGTCCACAGAACTGGAATACATCTTCGGTGCGCCCTCTTTTTTGACGGCGATCAGGGAGTGGTGGAAAAGGGCTAGCCATAAGAATATCCGGGTTTTCGGCAGCAACGCCAGCCACCCACCATGGAGCCCAACAAGGGGACGCTGCAGGGCCTGTGAACACAAGACCTGCAGACGCCAGCTGTACGTCACTACTATAACCAAATATGGAATACCCAAGGTTGGCTACCCACACAAGGTTAACCCTTGCCGCCCAGAAAATCAGAAGTAAAAGGAAGCGAGTAGGAGACAGGAAAGATTGAAAGTCAGAGAGAAAGACGTAGAGGAGGAGGACAGGAAAGGGCGACTGCCGATTTCCCCCGGGTGGGTCAGTCCGAGGGTGCCGTCTACGTGAAGCAGAGGCCAAAGGAGTGTGTTGCCTCCGCCGGGGGGCCGTAAAGGTCCAAGCACCCGGCATCGGCTACACTCCCAGGATCCCCCTTTCCCCGGACACGGCTAAGCCGCGCAAGGCTACACGCGGGAGGGTCCAACCCTCGTGTGCTCGGGTACGTGGTGGCGCAACTCACCAAACGCCTGCTTGCGCAGACGCCCCTGCGGGGTTCTAGTGAACTGGATGATCGCCAAGAATTGCAACATTTCATTGGGAGAGAAGCAGAGGAAGTTCTTGTCAACTCTACGGAGAAAGAAGCGCAACAATTCATGGTGAAGGAAGCAGAGTTTAGTTCTAGTTTACTCTACAGTCAAAAAGGGCAACAATTCAACGTGAAGGTAGCAGACTTGAGTTATAGTCCACTCTACTGTCAAAAAAGGGCAACAATTAATCGTGAAAGTACCAGAGTTCAGTTCTAGTCTACATTACAGCCAAAGAAGAGCCACAATTCACCGTGAAAAAAGTGCAGGTAGTTCTAGTCAACTAGATGCTGGCGAAGAATTGCAAAACTTCATCGTGAAAGAAGCAGAGTTAAGTTGTAGTCCACTCAACAGTAAAAAAAGAGCAACAATTCAACGTGAAGGTAGCAGACTTGAGTTCTAGTCCACTCTACAGGCAAAAAAGGGCAACAATTTATTGTGAAAGTACCAGAGTTCAGTTCTAGTCCACTTTACAGCCAAACAAGGGCCACAATTCACCGTGAAAAAAGCGCAGGTAGTTCTAATCAACTAGATTCTGGCGAAGAATTGCAAAACTTCACCGTGAAAGAAGCAGAGGAAGTTGTAGTCATCTGTACAAGCGAAGAACGGCAACAATTCACGGTCAAGGGACCAGAATTGAGTTCTAGTCCATTCTACTGTCAAAAAAGGGCAACAATTCATCGTGAAGGTAGGAGACTTCAGTTCTAGTCCATTATAAAGGCAAAACGAGCAACAATTCGTCAGGAAAGTACCAGACTTCAGTTATAGTCCACTTTACAGCCAAAGAAGAGCCACAATTCATGGTGAAAAAAGCGCAGGTAGTTCTAGTCAACTAGATTCTTACGAAGAATTGCAAAACTTCATCGTGAAAGAAGCAGAGGAAGTTGTAGTCATCTGTACAAGCGAAGAACGGCAACAATGGACGGTCATGGGTGCAGAATTTAGTTCTAGTCCATTCTACAGTCAAAAAAGGGCAACAATTCATCGTGAAAGTAGGAAACTTCAGTTCTAGTCCATTACACAGGCAAAAAGAGCAACAATTCGTCGGGAAATTACCAGCGTTCAGTTATAGTCCACTTTACAGCCAAAGAAGAGTCACAAATCACCGTGAAAAAGATGATGATGATGTATGGTGTTTTAATGGCGCAAGGGCCAAGTATGGCCAAAGAGCGCCATGCCATTGTTTGTGAGTTTGCAGTGGAGCGATGAATTCTGAGTAGTAGATGAGGCGTGGCTGTAAAGGGGCCTAAAAATAATCGCTGTAAAGTGCGTAAAATATATATGTACTAAAATCATGGCAATGACTACTGAGGCGTACTATGAAATGAAGAATGCATTGGGAAAGAGTGACACAATATTTAAAATATTTAAAACTGCCTATACAGAGCCCTTGAACCACAAGGGACTGGAGGCATGTGCTACAAAAAACTATCACAGCGGCATCCTCTAGAGAGAGGATGCGCTACGAACTTATTGGGCTAATAACATGTAGCACAACATCGTTCAAAAATCCGAGGATTGCTTTGGCGTTAAAAAGTGGTTCTTCACCAATAAACATCATGAGATGAAGAGGGATATGATAACGGTATGCTGCAGGAAAATGTTTTCTTCTTTCCGTTTCAGCTTCCCGACACTCCAGCAGGACGTGGAGGACGGTCAGCCTCTCACCACATCTACCACAGGTTGGTGGTTCATCACCAGTAAGCAAAAAATTGTGGGTGCCGTACGTGTGTCCTATTCTGAGACGACAGAATAGGACATCAATTCGTCGTGTTTTCGTAGCTGAGGGCCAGAAACCTAAATGTGGTTTAATCATGCGAAGTTTATTATTTGTTTCAGCGTCCCACAAGTGCTGCCAGTGGACTCGCAGTTTCCTTCGCAAAAAAAGGCTTCAGATCTGTGGGAGGAATAGCAGCGGCAGGATTATTAGTTTGCGGTATAGTTGATGTGGCTAACTGGTCTGCAAGCTCATTACCCTCAATGCCTCTATGGCCAGGCACCCAGCATATAATCACATGCTGGTTAGATATATACGCTCTGCATAAAATGGAATAGAGCTCAGTAAGTACAGGGTTTCTGTGTTTACACAGCGACTTCAATGCTTTCACAACACTTTGGGAGTCTGTAAATATAATAGTCTTTTGAAGTTTTGATTTCATTATAAACTTCACTGCCGATAATAGTGCGTAGGCCTCAGCCGTAAAGATGCTTGTCTCCGGGTGCAGTACACCGGATTCCGAAAATGATGGACCGATGGCTGCATAAGATACCCCGGCATGTGACTTGGACGCGTCTGTATAAAACTCTGTACATGAGTATTTAGATTGGAGTTCTAGGAAATGCATTTTAATGTGTGCCTCTGGCGCATGTTTCGTGACTTCTATAAATGATGTGTCACAATCTATGAGCTGCCACTGCCACGACGGTAACAACTTTGCTGAAGGCATGAGACGTTGTTCAAGGAGTGGTACACCTAGTTCTTTGCTGAGGCTCCGCACACGCAACGAGAAAGGTTCTCTCGCTGCAGGTCGATTGTGAAAGAGTGTGGTATTAGTCGTGTCATTTATGGTCGGATATGCCGGATGTTCAGAATTGGCGTTTACCTTGAGAAAATATGTGAAGCTGGAATATGTCCTTTGTAGGTGGAGTGACCACTCATTTGCCTCTACGTAGAGGCTTGCCACAGGACTTGTCCTAAAAGCACCTGTGGCCAAGCGGATGCCTAGATGGTGCACGGGATCCAACATCTTTAGCGCGCTCGGCGTAGCAGACTGGTACACTATAGCCCCGTAGTCTAATCGTGTATGTATAAGGCTCTTATATAGGTTCATGAGGCATTTCCTATCACTACCCCACGTTGTGTGCGACAAAAGTTTAAGAATGTTCATTGTCTTTAGGCATTTGTTCTTAAGATACTTTATGTGTGGGATGAATGTAAGCTTGGTGTCTAGTATTATGCCCAGAAATTTGTATTCGGTACTTACAGGTATCCGCTGTCCATACAGCTCTACGTCAGGATCAACGTTCAATCTTCTGTTTCGTGTAAAAAGAACACAAGAGCTTTTATTCGGGTTGAGCTTAAAGCCATTTTCATCAGCCCATTTGGAGACTTTGTTGAGACCGAGCTGAACCTGTCGCTCACAGATTGCCAGGTTGCACGACCGAAATCCTATCTGTACGTCATCTACGTATACCGAATAAAACATACTGCGTGGAATGACTGAATGCAAGGAATTCATCTTTACAATGAAGAGCGTACAACTAAGTACTCCACCCTGTGGAACCCCGGTTTCCTGAATAAAAGGTCTGGACAGAGTACTGCCAATTCTAACTCGAAAAGTACGGTTAGACAGGTAGCTTTCTATAACACTAAGCATGCTTCCCCGAATACCCATCTCGGACATATCCCGCAATATTCCAAAGCGCCACGTTGTGTCGTAGGCCCTTTCCATGTCGAGGAATACGGACAAGAAAAACTGGTTATGGACAAAAGCGTTTCGGATATTTGCCTTGATACGTACTAGATTGTCGGTTGTTGACCGGCCTTCTCTAAAGCCACACTGATATGGATCGAGCAGTTTGTTTGATTCGAAGAAATGCAGGAGACGGCAGTTAATCATTTTTTCGAATAGCTTACACAGGCAACTTGTGAGCGCTATTGGGCGATAGCTTGTCACTAAAGAAGGGTCCTTCCCCTGCTTCAGAACCGGAACGACAATTGCTTCTTTCCATGTAGAAGGAATGTAGCCAGCAGCCCATATTTTATTAAAAAGTGTGAGTAGAGTCATTTGGGTGTCTGTGTGGAGGTATTTGACCATATCATAGACTACTTTGTCAGGACCCGGAGCAGAGCTCTGACATTTCTTTAAGGAGGCTCTTAACTCGGCAATGGAAAAAGGGCTATTGTAGGGTTCGAACCGTCTGCACTTCCGATCTAATGGCATGCGTTCTATTTGTTCCTTGTGTTTAAGGAATGACTGTGTATAGTTGATTGAGCTAGACACGTACTCGAAGTGCTCCCCGAGAGCGTTAGCCTGGTCTTCCAAGCTATTTCCATAGTCATTTACCAGAGGCAAAGAGTGGGTTGATTGCCCCTTAAGCTTTCTGAGTCCATTCCACACTTTTGTTTCCTGTGTATAGGAATTAATTCCTGAGACAAACTTCTCCCAGCTGGCCCTCTTTGCTTGTCGCCGCGTCCTTCGCCCCTGTGATTTAATCTGTTTAAATTCGATTAGGTTCTCC
Organism: Dermacentor silvarum; assembly: GCF_013339745.2. NCBI lineage: Eukaryota > Metazoa > Arthropoda > Arachnida > Ixodida > Ixodidae > Dermacentor > Dermacentor silvarum. The sequence goes on from NW_023606103.1 coordinate 100,936, forward strand.
GCAGTTGGGCATTTGCGTAGTTTGCCCCAGGCTTTATTTTGTCTCTTTCGTGCCTGTCTGCAATTATCATTCCACCAGGGAACCCGTCTTTTGGATGTAGTCCCATTTGTGTGATGAATGAACTTCTCAGCTGCGTCAATGATAAAAGCGGTAAAATATGATACGGCATCATCTATACTAAAGTTTCTTATAAAATCCTGTGATAGGTAGGTGGATTCCTTAAAACATTTCCAATCAGCTGAGGCTAGTTTCCAGCGAGAGACATCTGGAGGGGAGTCACGTTGCGTTACCAAGTTTAGACTTACTGGGAAGTGGTCACTTCCATATGGATTTTTGATCACATGCCATTCTAAATCAGAGAAAAGGGAGGCAGAGCCAATCGACAGGTCTATTGATGAGTATGTATTGTGATGGAGATTATAATAGGTTGGCTCCTTCTTATTGAAGAGGCATGCACCGGAGTTTAAAAGGAAGTTTTCTATGAGTCGAGCTCGCGCGTCGCATCGCGAGTCGCCCCACATCGTGTTGTGGGCGTTAAAATCACCCACGAGCATGAAAGGCTCGGGAAGCTGATCAATAAGGTTATGAAGGTCTGTTTTTTCAAGTTTATGGTTCGGGGGTATATAAATGGAACATACCGTGACCAATTTGTTAAATAGGATAGCCCGAACAGACACTGCCTCAAGAGGCGTCCGAAGGGCGACGTGTCGACAAGCTACGGACTTGTTGGCAACTATTGCTACACCGCCGGAGGCGTTAGCCTCGTTACGGTCTTTTCGGAAGATGGTGTATTGACGAAGGAAGTTTGTGTTTGTAGGTTTCAGATGTGTCTTTCGAACACACAGCAACTTTGGATTATGTTTGTGTAGGAGTTCTGTAATGTCGTCGAGGTTGTGAAGAAGTCCTCTGACATTCCACTGTAGTATTTGTGTCTCCATAATGACAAATTTGTTTGTGCTGTGTGTTTAAGAGGTGAGGATTAGCTCACGGGGCCCTTTGCAGGCGCCGTGATACGAGATTTTTCTTTTCTGGAGCGGTCGAGAGATTCTCGCCGCTCCTTAGGCGCTGGTGGCGCCGTCTGGCCGGTTGTTGTGTCCATCGCATCTTGTGAGGCGCTGGACACGCGCTCTTGTGAGCGGTTAGTTGGACGTGAAGGCCTCGTCTCGAGGGACGAGACCTTGGAGGCCACCAGCCCTGAGGTCGATGGCCCCGTGTTCTGAGATGGCGGAGCAGCCTGAGCTGCAGCCGCCGAGGGGGCGGATGGCGTCGCTGGCGGCTCACTGCGTGTGAGCCGGACAGCCGCCGGAAACCGTTGTGTCGCTGCCCCCTGACGCGCCACATCGGCAAAAGTGTTCTTGGGCAGGTATGATACCCGCCTACGTGCCTCCTTGAATGAAATGTTCTCCTTTACTTTGATTGATACTATTTCTTTTTCTCTTTTCCAGGTAGGGCACGACCGCGAGTATGCGGCGTGCTCCCCATCACAGTTCACACAGTGGAGAGAGTTTTCACATGATTCCGAGAGATGTTCGTTCGCACTGCATTTTGCACAAGTCTGACGGCCTCGGCAGTTCTGTGAACTGTGGCCAAATCTTTGGCATTTAAAGCAACGTAGAGGGTTGGGGATGAACGGCCTTACTCTGAGTTTAATGTAACCTGCCTCGATGGTTTCTGGCAGCACACTGGAACCGAATGTGAGTATTAGATGCTTTGTGTCAATTTCTTTACCATCACGCCTCATTCTGATTCGTTTTACATTGATTACGTTTTGTTCTTTCCATTCTTCCAGAAGTTCAGCTTCGGTCAGTTCCATGAGATCATCATCGGAAATCACACCGCGGATGGTGTTCATGGTGCGGTGTGGGGTAACTGAAATGGGTATGTCCCCAAGAGACAGTAGGTTACATAGTTTTCCATGTTGCTTTTTGTCGTGAAGTTCCAAAAGAAGGTCACCACTTGCTAGTCTGGTTGCCTTATAGCCTGGGCCAATTGTCTGAGTTAGACTTTTGGAAACGAGGAAAGGCGAGATCATTCTCGTTGTCTTTCCTGGTTTCTCACAGTGTATTACTTGATATCGGGGGAAATTCTCAGTGTTACGGCCAAAAAATTTAAATACTTCTTCGGTGCGCCCTCGTTTCTGAGGGCGATCAGAGAGTTTAGGAAAGGAGCTATCCATAGAAAGTTTGCAGTTTTCGGCAGTAACGCCAGCCGCCCACCATGGAGCCCAACAAGGGGACGCCACAGGTCTTATAAAAATAAGTCCTGCGCACGCCAGCCGTACGTCACCACTATAACCGAATATGAAATAACCTAGGTCGGCTACTCACACAGGGTTAACCCTCGCTGCCAAGAAGATCGGAAGTAATATAGAACAGAGGAGAAGACAGGAAAGATTGAAAGTATGAGAGAAAGACGAAGATTGGAGAGAGAGACAGGAAAAGGCAACTACCGATTTCCCCCGGGTGGGTCAGTCCGGGGGTGCCGTCTACGTGAAGCCGAGGCCAAAGGGGTGTGTTGCCTCCGCCGAGGGGCCGTAAAGGTCCGAACACCCGGCATTGGCTCAACCCCCAGGATCCCCTTTTCCCCGGACACGGCTAAGCCGCGCACGGTTAGACGCGGGAGGTTACAAACCTCGTGTGCTCGGGTACGTGGTGGCGCAACTCACCAAACACCTGCTGACGCAGACGCCCCTGCGGGCCACCGTGAAAAAAGTGCAGGTAGTTCTAGTCAACTAGATGCTGGCGAAGAATTGCAAAACTTCATCGTGGAAGAAGCAGAGTTAAGTTGTAGTCCACTAAACAGTAAAAAAAGGGCAATAATTCATCGTGAAAGTAGGAGACTTAAGTTCTAGTCCATCACACAGGCAAAAAGAGCAACAATTCGTCGGGAAAGTACAAGACTTCAGTTATAGTCCACTTTACAGCTAAAGAAGGGCCACAATTCACCGTGAAAAAAGCGCAGGTAGTTCTAGTCAACTAGATGCTGGCAAAGAATTGCAAAACTTCATCGTGAAAGACGCAGAGGAACTTGTGGTCATCTGTACAAGCGAAGAACGGCAACATTTCAAGGTCAAGGGAGCAGAATTTAGTTCTAGTCCATTCTACAGTCAAAAAAGGGCAACAATGCGTCGCCAAGTAAGCAGACTTCAGTTCTCGTCCACACTACAGGCAAATAAGGGCAACAATTCATCATGAAAGTACCAGAGCTCAGTTCTACTCTACTTTACAGCAAAAGAAGGGCCACAATTCATCGTTAAAAAAGCAGCTAGTTCTAGTGAACTGGATGATCGCCAAGAATTGCAACATTTCATTGGGAGAGAAGCAGAGGAAGTTCTTGTCAACTCTACGGAGAAAGAAGCGCAACAATTCATGGTGAAGGAAGCAGAGTTTAGTTCTAGTTTACTCTACAGTCAAAAAGGGCAACAATTCAACGTGAAGGTAGCAGACTTGAGTTATAGTCCACTCTACTGTCAAAAAAGGGCAACAATTAATCGTGAAAGTACCAGAGTTCAGTTCTAGTCTACATTACAGCCAAAGAAGAGCCAAAAATCACCGTGAAAAAAGTGCAGGTAGTTCTAGTCAACTAGATGCTGGCGAAGAATTGCAAAACTTCATCGTGAAAGAAGCAGAGTTAAGTTGTAGTCCACTCAACAGTAAAAAAAGAGCAACAATTCAACGTGAAGGTAGCAGACTTGAGTTCTAGTCCACTCTACAGGCAAAAAAGGGTAACAATTCATTGTGAAAGTACCAGAGTTCAGTTCTAGTCCACTTTACAGCCAAACAAGGGCCACAATTCACCGTGGAAAAAGCGCAGGTAGTTCTAATGAACAAGATTCTGGCGAAGAATTGCAAAACGTCACCGTGAAAGAAGCAGAGGAAGTTGTCGTCATCTGTACAAGCGAAGAACGGCAACAATTCACGGTCAAGGGACCAGAATTTAGTTCTAGTCCATTCTACAGTCAAAAAAGGGCAACAATTCGTCGGGAAAGTACCAGACTTCAGTTAGAGTCCACTTTACAGCCAAAGAAGAGCCACAATTCACCGTGAAAAAAGCGCAGGTAGTTCTAGTCAACTAGATTCTTACGAAGAATTGCAAAACTTCATCGTGAAAGAAGCAGAGGAAGTTGTAGTCATCTGTACAAGCGAAGAACGGCAACAATTCACGGTCAAGGGTGCAGAATTTAGTTCTAGTCCATTCTACAGTCACAAAAGGGCAACAATTCATCGTGAAGGTAGGAGACTTCAGTTCTACTCCATTAGACAGGCAAAAAGAGCAACAATTCGTCGGGAAAGTACCAGAGTTCAGTTATAGTCCACTTTACAGCCAAAGAAGAGCCACAATTCACCGTGAAAGAAGTGCAGGCAGTTCTAGTCAACTAGATGTTGGCGAAGAATTGCAAAACTTCATCGTGAAAGAAGCAGAGGAAGTTGTTGTCAACTGTACAAGCGAAGAATGGCATCAATTCATGCTGAAGGTAGCAGAGTCTAGTTCTAGTCCACTCTACAGTCAAAAAAGGGCAACAATTTATCGTGAAAGTAGCAGACTTGAGTTCTAGTTCACTCAACAGGCAAAAAAGGGCAACAATTTATTGTGAAAGTACCAGAGTTCAGTTCTAGTCCACTTTACAGCCAAACAAGGGCCACAATTCACCGTGAAAAAAGCGCAGGTAGTTCTAATCAACTAGATTCTGGCGAAGAATTGCAAAACTTCACCGTGAAAGAAGCAGAGGAAGTTGTAGTCTTTTGTACAAGCGAAGAACGGCAACAATTCACGGTCAAGGGACCAGAATTGAGTTCTAGTCCATTCTACAGTCAAAAAAGGGCAACAATTCATCGTGAAGGTAGGAGACTTCAGTTCTAGTCCATTATAAAGGCAAAACGAGCAACAATTCGTCAGGAAAGTACCAGACTTCAGTTATAGTCCACTTTACAGCCAAAGAAGAGCCACAATTCATGGTGAAAAAAGCGCAGGTAGTTCTAGTCAACTAGATTCTTACGAAGAATTGCAAAACTTCATCGTGAAAGAAGCATAGGAACTTGTAGTCATCTGTACAAGCGAAGAACGGCAACAATTGACGGTCATGGGTGCAGAATTTAGTTCTAGTCCATTCTACAGTCAAAAAAGGCAACAATTCATCGTGAAAGTAGGAAACTTCAGTTCTAGTCCATTACACAGTCAAAAAGAGCAACAATTCGTCGGGAAATTACCAGAGTTCAGTTATAGTCCACTTTACAGCCAAAGAAGAGACACAAATCACCGTGAAAAAAGTGCAGGTAGTTCTAGTCAACTAGATGCTGGCGAAGAGTTGCAAAACTTCATCGTGGAAGAAGCAGAGTTAAGTTGTAGTCCACTAAACAGTAAAAAAAGGACAATAATTCATCGTGAAAGTAGGAGACTTAAGTTCTAGTCCATCACACAGGCAAAAAGAGCAACAATTCGTCGGGAAAGTACAAGACTTCAGTTATAGTCCACTTTACAGCTAAAGAAGGGCCACAATTCACCGTGAAAAAAGCGCAGGTAGTTCTAGTCAACTAGATGCTGGCAAAGAATTGCAAAACTTCATCGTGAAAGAAGCAGAGGAAGTTGTGGTCATCTGTACAAGCGAAGAACGGCAACATTTCAAGGTCAAGGGAGTAGAATTTAGTTCTAGTCCATTCTACAGTCAAAAAAGGGCAACAATGCATCGCCAAGTAAGCAGACTTCAGTTCTCGTCCACACTACAGGCAAATAAGGGCAACAATTCATCATGAAAGTACCAGAGCTCAGTTCTACTCTACTTTACAGCAAAAGAAGGGCCACAATTCATCGTTAAAAAAGCAGCTAGTTCTAGTGAACTGGATGATCGCCAAGAATTGCAACATTTCATTGGGAGAGAAGCAGAGGAAGTTCTTGTCAACTCTACGGAGAAAGAAGCGCAACAATTCATGGTGAAGGAAGCAGAGTTTAGTTCTAGTTTACTCTACAGACAAAAAGGGCAACAATTCAACGTGAAGGTAGCAGACTTGAGTTATAGTCCACTCTACTGTCAAAAAAGGGCAACAATTAATCGTGAAAGTACCAGAGTTCAGTTCTAGTCTACATTACAGCCAAAGAAGAGCCACAAATCACCGTGAAAAAAGTGCAGGTAGTTCTAGTCAACTAGATGCTGGCGAAGAATTGCAAAACTTCATCGTGAAAGAAGCAGAGTTAAGTTGTAGTCCACTCAACAGTAAAAAAAGAGCAACAATTCAACGTGAAGGTAGCAGACTTGAGTTCTAGTGCACTCTACAGGCAAAAAAGGGCAACAATTTATTGTGAAAGTACCAGAGTTCAGTTCTAGTCCACTTTACAGCCAAACAAGGGCCACAATTCACCGTGAAAAAAGCGCAGGTAGTTCTAATCAACTAGACTCTGGCGAAGAATTTCAAAACTTCACCGTGAAAGAAGCAGAGGAAGTTGTAGTCATCTGTGCAAGCGAAGAACGGCAACAATTCACGGTCAAGGGACCAGAATTTAGTTCTAGTCCATTCTACAGTCAAAAAAGGGCAACAATTCATCGTGAAGGTAGGAGACTTCAGTTCTAGTCCATTATACAGGCAAAACGAGCAACAATTCGTCGCGAAAGTACCAGACTTCAGTAATAGTCCACTTTACAGCCAAAGAAGAGCCACAATTCACGGTGAAAAAAGCGCAGGTAGTTCTAGTCAACTAGATGCTGGCAAAGAATTGCAAAACTTCATCGTGAAAGAAGCAGAGGAAGTTGTGGTCATCTGTACAAGCGAAGAACGGCAACATTTCAAGGTCAAGGGAGCAGAATTTAGTTCTAGTCCATTCTACAGTCAAAAAAGGGCAACAATGCATCGCCAAGTAAGCAGACTTCAGTTCTCGTCCACACTACAGGCAAATAAGGGCAACAATTCATCATGAAAGTACCAGAGCTCAGTTCTACTCTGCTTTACAGCAAAAGAAGGGCCACAATTCATCGTTAAAAAAGCAGCTAGTTCTAGTGAACTGGATGATCGCCAAGAATTGCAACATTTCATTGGGAGAGAAGCAGAGGAAGTTCTTGTCAACTCTACGGAGAAAGAAGCGCAACAATTCATGGTGAAGGAAGCAGAGTTTAGTTCTAGTTTACTCTACAGTCAAAAAGGGCAACAATTCAACGTGAAGGTAGCAGACTTGAGTTATAGTCCACTCTACTGTCAAAAAAGGGCAACAATTCATCGTGAAAGTACCAGAGTTCAGTTCTAGTCTACATTACAGCCAAAGAAGAGCCACAAATCACCGTGAAAAAAGTGCAGGTAGTTCTAGTCAACTAGATGCTGGCGAAGAATTGCAAAACTTCATCGTGAAAGAAGCAGAGTTAAGTTGTAGTCCACTCAACAGTAAAAAAAGAGCAACAATTCAACGTGAAGGTAGCAGACTTGTGTTCTAGTCCACTCTACAGGAAAAAAAGGGCAACAATTCATTGTGAAAGTACCAGAGTTCAGTTCTAGTCCACTTTAGAGCCAAAGAAGGGCCACAATTCACCGTGAAAAAAGCGCAGGTAGTTCTAATCAACTAGATTCTGGCGAAGAATTGCAAAACTTCATCGTGAAAGAAGCAGAGGAAGTTGTTGTCAACTGTACAAGGGAAGAACGGCAACAATTCATGCTGAAGGTAGCAGAGTGTAGTTCTAGGCCACTATACAGTCAAAAAAGGGCAACAATTTATCGTGAAAGTAGCAGACTTGAGTTCTAGTTCACTCAACAGGCAAAAACGAGCAACAATTATCGTGAAAGTAACAGAGTTCAGTTCTAGTCCACTTAACAGCCAAACAAGGGCCACAATTTACCGTGAAAAAAGCGCAGCTAGTTCTAGTCAACTGGATGCTGGCCAAGAATAGGAATATTTCATTGTGAAAGAAACAGAGTTGAGTTCTAGTCCACTCTACAGTCAAAAAAGGACAACAATCCATCGTGAAAGTAACAGAGTTCAGCTCTAGTCTACTTTACACCCAAAGAAGGGCCACAATTCACCGTGAAAAAAGCGCAGGTAGTTCTAGTCAACTAGATGCTGGCAAAGAATTGCAAAATTTCATCGTGAAAGAAGCAGATGAAGTTGTAGTCATCTGTACAAGCGAAGAACGGCAACATTTCAAGGTCAAGGGAGCAGAATTCAGTTCTAGTCCATTCTACAGTCAAAAAAGGGCAACAATGCATCGCCAAGTAAGCAGACTTCAGTTCTCTTCCACACTACAGGCAAATAAAGGCAACAATTCATCATGAAAGTACCAGAGCTCAGTTCTACTCCACTTTACAGCAAAAGAAGGGCCACAATTCATCGTTAAAAAAAGCAGCTAGTTCTAGTGAACTGGATGCTGGCCAAGAATTGCAACATTTCATTGGGAAAGAAGCAGAGGAAGTTCTTGTCAACTCTACGGAGAAAGAAGCGCAACAATTCATGGTGAAGGAAGCAGAGTTTAGTTTTAGTTTACTCTACAGTCAAAAAGGGCAACAATTCAACGTGAAGGTAGCAGACTTGAGTTCTAGTCCACTCTACAGGCAAAAAAGGGCAACAATTCATTGTGAAAGTATCAGAGTTCAGTTCTAGTCCACTTTACAGCCAAAGAAGGGCCACAATTCACCGTGAAAAAAGCGCAGGTAGTTCTAATCAACTAGATTCTGGCGAAGAATTGCAAAACTTCATCGTGAAAGAAGCAGAGGAAGTTGTTGTCAACTGTACAAGGGAAGAACGGCAACAATTCATGCTGAAGGTAGCACAGTGTAGTTCTAGGGCACTCTACAGTCAAAAAAGGGCAACAATTTATCGTGAAACTAGCAGACTTGAGTTCTAGTTCACTCAACAGGCAAAAAAGAGCAACAATTATCGTGAAAGTAACAGAGTTCAGTTCTAGTCCACTTAACAGCCAAACAAGGGCCACAATTCACCGTGAAAAAAGCGCAGCTAGTTCTAGTCAACTGGATGCTGGCCAAGAATAGCAATATTTCATTGTGAAAGAAACAGAGTTAAGTTCTAGTTCACTCTACAGCCAAAAAAGGGCAACAATTCATCGTGAAAGTAACAGAGTTCAGCTCTAGTCTACTTTACAGCCAAAGAAGGGCCACAATTCACCGTGAAAAAAGCGCAGGTAGTTCTAGTCAACTAGATGCTGGCAAAGAATTGCAAAACTTCATCGTGAAAGAAGCAGAGGAAGTTGTAGTCATCTGTACAAGCGAAGAACGGCAACATTTCAAGGTCAAGGGAGCAGAATTTAGTTCTAGTCCATTCTACAGTCAAAAAAGGGCAACAATGCATCGCCAAGTAAGCAGACTTCAGTTCTCGTCCACACTACAGGCAAATAAGGGCAACAATTCATCAAGAAACTACCAGAGCTCAGTTCTACTCCACTTAACAGCAAAAGAAGGGCCACAATTCATCGTTAAAAAAGCAGCTAGTTCTAGTGAACTGGATGCTGGCCAAGAATTGCAACATTTCATTGGGAGAGAAGCACAGGAAGTTCTTGTCAACTCTACGGAGAAAGAAGCGCAACAATTCATGGTGAAGGAAGCAGAGTTTAGTTCTAGTTTACTCTACAGTCAAAAAGGGCAACAATTCAACGTGAAGGTAGCAGACTTGAGTTATAGTCCACTCTACTGTCAAAAAAGGGCAACAATTCATCGTGAAAGTACCAGAGTTCAGTTCTAGTCTACATTACAGCCAAAGAAGAGCCACAAATCACCGTGAAAAAAGTGCAGGTAGTTCTAGTCAACAAGATGCTGGCGAAGAATTGCAAAACTTCATCGTGAAAGAAGCAGAGTTAGGTTGTAGTCCACTCAACAGTAAAAAAAGAGCAAGAATTCAACGTGAAGGTAGCAGACTTGAGTTCTAGTCCACTCTACAGGCAAAAAAGGGCAATAATTCATTGTGAAAGTACCAGAGTTCAGTTCTAGTCCACTTTACAGCCAAAGAAGGGCCACAATTCACCGTGAAAAAAGCGCAGGTAGTTCTAATCAACTAGATTCTGGCGAAGAATTGCAAAACTTCATCGTGAAAGAAGCAGAGGAAGTTGTTGTCAACTGTACAAGGGAAGAACGGCAACAATTCATGCTGAAGGTAGCAGAGTGTAGTTCTAGGCCACTCTACAGTCAAAAAAGGGCAACAATTTATCGTGAAAGTAGCAGACTTGAGTTCTAGTTCACTCAACAGGCAAAAACGAGCAACAGTTATCGTGAAAGTAACAGAGTTCAGTTCTAGTCCACTTAACAGCCAAACAAGGGCCAGAATTTACCGTGAAAAAAGCGCAGCTAGTTCTAGTCAACTGGATGCTGGCCAAGAATAGGAATATTTCATTGTGAAAGAAACAGAGTTAAGTTCTAGTCCACTCTACAGTCAAAAAAGGACAACAATCCATCGTGAAAGTAACAGAGTTCAGCTCTAGTCTACTTTACACCCAAAGAAGGGCCACAATTCACCGTGAAAAAAGCGCAGGTAGTTCTAGTCAACTAGATGCTGGCAAAGAATTGCAAAATTTCATCGTGAGAGAAGCAGAGGAAGTTGTAGTCATCTGTACAAGCGAAGAACGGACAATTTCAAGGTCAAGGGAGCAGAATTTAGTTCTAGTCCATTCTACAGTCAAAAAAGGGCAACAATGCATCCCCAAGTAAGCAGACTTCAGTTCTCGTCCACACTACAGGCAAATATGGGCAACAATTCATCATGAAAGTACCAGAGCTCAGTTCTACTCCACTTTACAGCTAAAGAAGGGCCACAATTCATCGTTAAAAAAAGCAGCTAGTTCTAGTGAACTGGATGCTGGCCAAGAATTGCAACATTTCATTGGGAAAGAAGCAGAGGAAGTTCTTGTCAACTCTACGGAGAAAGAAGCGCAACAATTCATGGTGAAGGAAGCAGAGTTTAGTTCTAGTTTACTCTACAGTCAAAAAGGGCAACAATTCAACGTGAAGGTGGGAGACTTCAGTTCTAGTCCATTATACAGGCAAAACGAGCAACAATTCGGCGGGAAAGTACCAGAGTTCAGTTATAGTCCACTTTACAGCCAAAGAAGAGCCACAAATCACCGTGAAAAAAGTGCAGGTAGTTCTAGTCAACTAGATGCTGGCAAAGAATTGCAAAACTTCATCGTGAAAGAAGCAGAGTTAAGTTGTAGTCCACTCAACAGTAAAAAAAGAGCAACAATTCAACGCGAAGGTAGCAGACTTGAGTTCTAGTCCACTCTACAGGCAAAAAAGGGCAACAATTCATTGTGAAAGTACCAGAGTTCAGTTCTAGTCCACTTTACAGCCAAAGAAGGGCCACAATTCACCGTAAAAAAAGCGCAGGTAGTTCTAATCAACTAGATTCTGGCGAAGAATTGCAAAACTTCATCGTGAAAGAAGCAGAGGAAGTTGTTGTCAACTGTACAAGGGAAGAACGGCAACAATTCATGCTGAAGGTAGCACAGTGTAGTTCTAGGGCACTCTACAGTCAAAAAAGGGCAACAATTTATCGTGAAACTAGCAGACTTGAGTTCTAGTTCACTCAACAGGCAAAAACGAGCAACAATTATTGTGAAAGTAACAGAGTTCAGTTCTAGTCCACTTAACAGCCAAACAAGGGCCACAATTTACCGTGAAAAAAGCGCAGCTAGTTCTAGTCAACTGGATGCTGGCCAAGAATTGCAAAATTTCATCGTGAAAGAAGCAGAGGAAGTTGTAGTCATCTGTACAAGCGAAGAACGGCAACATTTCAAGGTCAAGGGAGCAGAATTTAGTTCTAGTCCATTCTACAGTCAAAAAAGGGCAACAATGCATCCCCAAGTAAGCAGACGTTCGCGTCCACACTACAGGCAAATAAGGGCAACAATTCATCATGAAAGTACCAGAGCTCAGTTCTACTCCACTTTACAGCAAAAGAAGGGCCACAATTCATCGTTTAAAAAAGCTGCTAGTTCTAGTGAACTGGATGCTGGCCAAGAATTGCAACATTTCATTGGGAAAGAAGCAGAGGAAGTTCTTGTCAACTCTATGGAGAAAGAAGCGCAACAATTCATGGTGAAGGAAGCAGAGTTTAGTTCTAGTTTACTCTACAGTCAAAAAGGGCAACAATTCAACGTGAAGGTAGCAGACTTGAGTTATAGTCCACTCTACTGTCAAAAAAGGGCAACAATTCATCGTGAAAGTACCAGAGTTCAGTTCTAGTCTACATTACAGCCAAAGAAGAGCCACAAATCACCGTGAAAAAAGTGCAGGTAGTTCTAGTCAACTAGATGCTGGCGAAGAATTGCAAAACTTCATCGTGAAAGAAGCAGAGTTAGGTTGTAGTCCACTCAACAGTAAAAAAAGAGCAACAATTCAACGTGAAGGTAGCAGACTTGAGTTCTAGTCCACTCTACAGGCAAAAAAGGGCAACAATTCATTGTGAAAGTACCAGAGTTCAGTTCTAGTCCACTTTACAGCCAAAGAAGGGCCACAATTCACCGTGAAAAAAGCGCAGGTAGTTCTAATCAACTAGATTCTGGCGAAGAATTGCAAAACTTCATCGTGAAAGAAGCAGAGGAAGTTGTTGTCAACTGTACAAGGGAAGAACGGCAACAATTCATGCTGAAGGTAGCAGAGTGTAGTTCTACGCCACTCTACAGTCAAAAAAGGGCAACAATTTATCGTGAAAGTAGCAGACTTGAGTTCTAGTTCACTCAACAGGCAAAAACGAGCAACAATTATCGTGAAAGTAACAGAGTTAAGTTCTAGTCCACTCTACAGTCAAAAAAGGACAACAATCCATCGTGAAAGTAACAGAGTTCAGCTCTAGTCTACTTTACAGCCAAAGAAGGGCGACAATTCACCGTGAAAAAAGCGCAGGTAGTTCAAGTCAACTTGATGCTGGCAAAGAATTGCAAAATTTCATCGTGAAAGAAGCAGAGGAAGTTGTAGTCATCTGTACAAGCGAAGAACGGCCACATTTCAAGGTCAAGGGAGCAGAATTTAGTTCTAGTCCATTCTACAGTAAAAAAAGGGCAACAATGCATCGCAAAGTAAGCAGACTTCAGTTCTCGTCCACACTACAGGCAAATAAGGGCAACAATTCATCATGAAAGTACCAGAGCTCAGTTCTACTCCACTTTACAGCAAAAGAAGGGCCACAATTCATCGTTAAAAAAGCAGCTAGTTCTAGTGAACTGGATGCTGGCCAAGAATTGCAACATTTCATTGGGAGAGAAGCAGAGGATGTTCTTGTCAACTCTACGGAGAAAGAAGCGCAACAATTCATGGTGAAGGAAGCAGAGTTTAGTTCTAGTTTACTCTACAGTCAAAAAGGGCAACAACTCAACGTGAAGGTAGCAGACTTGAGTTATAGTCCACTCTACTGTCAAAAAAGGGCAACAATTCATCGTGAAAGTACCAGAGTTCAGTTCTAGTCTACATTACAGCCAAAGAAGAGCCACAAATCACCGTGAAAAAAGTGCAGGTAGTTCTAGTCAACTAGATGCTGGCGAAGAATTGCAAAACTTCATCTTGAAAAAAGCAGAGTTAAGTTGTAGTCCACTCAACAGTAAAAAAAGAGCAACAATTCAAAGTGAAGGTAGCAGACTTGAGTTCTAGTCCACTCTACAGGCAAAAAAGGGCAACAATATATTGTGAAAGTACCAGAGTTCAGTTCTAGTCCACTTTACAGCCAAACAAGGGCCACAATTCACCGTGAAAAAAGCGCAGGTAGTTCTAATCAACTAGATTCTGGCTAAGAATTGCAAAACTTCACGGTGAAAGAAGCAGAGGAAGTTGTAGTCATCTGTACAAGCGAAGAACGGCAACAATCCACGGTCAAGGGACCAGAATTGAGTTCTAGTCCATTCTACAGTAAAAAAAGGGCAACAATTCATCGTGAAGGTAGGAGACTTCAGTTCTAGTCCATTATAAAGGCAAAACGAGCAAGAATTCGTCAGGAAAGTACCAGAGTTCAGTGATAGTCCACTTTACAGATAAGAGCCACAATTCATCGTGAAAAAAGCGCAGGTAGTTCTAGTCAACTAGATTCTTACGAAGAATTGCAAAACTTCATCGTGAAAGGAGCAGAGGAAGTTGTAGTCATCTGTACAAGCGAAGAACGGCAACAATTGACGGTCATGGGTGCAGAATTTAGTTCTAGTCCATTCTACAGTCAAAAAAGGGCAACAATTCATCGTGAAAGTAGGAAACTTCAGTTATAGTCCATTACACAGGCAAAAAGAGCAACAATTCGTCGGGAAAGTACAAGACTTCAGTTATAGTCCACTTTACAGCCAAAGAAGGGCCACAATTCACCGTGAAAAAAGCGCAGGTAGTTCTAGTCAACTAGATGCTGGCAAAGAATAGCAAAATTTCATCGTGAAAGAAGCAGAGGAAGTTGTAGTCATCTGTACAAGCGAAGAACGGCAACATTTCAAGGTCAAGGGAGCAGAATTTAGTTCTTGTCTATTCTACAGTCAAAAAAGGGCAACAATGCATCCCCAAGTAAGCAGACTTCAGTTCTCGTCCACACTACAGGCAAATAAGGCAACAATTCATCATGAAAGTACCAGAGCTCAGTTCTACTCCACTTTACAGCAAAAGAAGGGCCACAATTCATCGTTAAAAAAGCAGCTAGTTCTAGTGAACTGGATGCTGGCCAAGAATTGCAACATTTCATTGGGAAAGAAGCAGAGGAAGTTCTTGTCAACTCTACGGAGAAAGAAGCGCAACAATTCATGGTGAAGGAAGCAGAGTTAAGTTGTAGTCCACTCAACAGTAAAAAAGAGCAACAATTCAACGTGAAGGTAGCAGACTTGAGTTCTAGTCCACTCTACAGGCAAAAAAGGGTAACAATTCATCGTGAAAGTACCAGAGTTCAGTTCTAGTCTACATTACAGCCAAAGAAGAGCCACAAATCACCGTGAAAAAAGTGCAGGTCGTTCTAATCAACTAGATTCTGGCGAAGAATTGCAAAACTTCATCGTGAAAGAAGCAGAGGAAGTTGTTGTCAACTGTACAAGGGAAGAACGGCAACAATTCATGCTGAAGGTAGCAGAGTGTAGTTCTAGGCCACTCTACAGTCAAAAAAGGGCAACAATTTATCGTGAAAGTAGCAGACTTGAGTTCTAGTTCACTCAACAGGCAAAAACGAGCAACAATTATCGTGAAAGTAACAGAGTTCAGTTCTAGTCCACTTAACAGCCAAACAAGGGCCACAATTTACCGTGAAAAAAGTGCAGCTAGTTCTAGTCAACTGGATGCTGGCCAAGAATAGGAATATTTCATTGTGAAAGAAACAGAGTTAAGTTCTAGTCCACTCTACAGTCAAAAAAGGACAACAATCCATCGTGAAAGTAACAGAGTTCAGCTCTAGTCTACTTTACACCCAAAGAAGGGCCACAATTCACCGTGAAAAAAGCGCAGGTAGTTCTAGTCAACTAGATGCTGGCAAAGAATTGCAAAATATCATCGTGAAAAAAGCAGAGGAAGTTGTAGTCATCTGTACAAGCGAAGAACGGCAACATTTCAAGGTCAAGGGAGCAGAATTTAGTTCTAGTCCATTCTACAGTCAAAAAAGGGCAACAATGCATCGCCAAGTAAGCAGACTTCAGTTCTCGTCCACACTACAGGCAAATAAGGGCAACAATTCATCATGAAAGTACCAGAGCTCAGTTCTACTCCACTTTACAGCAAAAGAAGGGCCACAATTCATCGTTAAAAAAGCAGCTAGTTCTAGTGAACTGGATGCTGGCCAAGAATTGCAACATTTCATTGGGAAAGAAGCAGAGGAAGTTCTTGTCAACTCTACGGAGAAAGAAGCGCAACAATTCATGGTGAAGGAAGCAGAGTTTAGTTCTAGTTTACTCTACAGTCAAAAAGGGCAACAATTCAACGTGAAGGTAGCAGACTTGAGTTATAGTCCACTCTACTGTCAAGAAAGGGCAACAATTCATCGGGAAAGTACCAGAGTTCAGTTCTAGTCTACAATACAGCCAAAGAAGAGCCACAAATCACCGTGAAAAAAGTGCAGGTAGTTCTAGTCAACTAGATGCTGGCGAAGAATTGCAAAACTTCATCGTGAAAGAAGCAGAGTTAAGTTGTAGTCCACTCAACAGTAAAAAAAGAGCAACAATTCAACGTGAAGGTAGCAGACTTGAGTTCTAGTCCACTCTACAGGCAAAAAAGGGCAACAATTCATTGTGAAAGTACCAGAGTTCAGTTCTAGTCCACTTTACAGCCAAAGAAGGGCCACAATTCACCGTGAAAAAAGCGCAGGTAGTTCTAATCAACTAGATTCTGGCGAAGAATTGCAAAACTTCATCGTGAAAGAAGCAGAGGAAGTTGTTGTCAACTGTACAAGGGAAGAACGGCAACAATTCATGCTGAAGGTAGCAGAGTGTAGTTCTAGGCCACTCTACAGTCAAAAAAGGGCAACAATTTATCGTGAAAGTAGCAGACTTGAATTGCCTGTTGACTCAACAGGCAAAAACGAGCAACAATTATCGTGAAAGTAACAGAGTTCAGTTCTAGTCCACATAACAGCAAAACAAGGGCCACAATTTACCGTGAAAAAAGCGCAGCTAGTTCTAGTCAACTGGATGCTGGCCAAGAATAGGAATATTTCATTGTGAAAGAAACAGAGTTAAGTTCTAGTCCACTCTACAGTCAAAAAAGGACAACAATCCATCGTGAAAGTAACAGAGTTCAGCTCTAGTCTACTTTACAGCCAAAGAAGGGCCACAATTCACCGTGAAAAAAGCGCAGGTAGTTCTAGTCAACTTGATGCTGGCAAAGAATTGCAAAATTTCATTGTGAAAGAAGCAGAGGAAGTTGTAGTCATCTGTACAAGCGAAGAACGGCCACATTTCAAGGTCAAGGGAGCAGAATTTAGTTCTAGTCCATTCTACAGTAAAAAAAGGGCAACAATGCATCGCAAAGTAAGCAGACTTCAGTTCTCGTCCACACTACAGGCAAATAAGGGCAACAATTCATCATGAAAGTACCAGAGCTCAGTTCTACTCCACTTTACAGCAAAAGAAAGGCCACAATTCATCGTTAAAAAAGCAGCTAGTTCTAGTGAACTGGATGCTGGCCAAGAATTGCAACATTTCATTGGGAGAGAAGCAGAGGATGTTCTTGTCAACTCTACGGAGAAAGAAGCGCAACAATTCATGGTGAAGGAAGCAGAGTTTAGTTCTAGTTTACTCTACAGTCAAAAAGGGCAACAACTCAACGTGAAGGTAGCAGACTTGAGTTATAGTCCACTCTACTGTCAAAAAAGGGCAACAATTCATCGTGAAAGTACCAGAGTTCAGTTCTAGTCTACATTACAGCCAAAGAAGAGCCACAAATCACCGTGAAAAAAGTGCAGCTAGTTCTAGTCAACTGGATGCTGGCCAAGAATAGGAATATTTCATTGTGAAAGAAACAGAGTTAAGTTCTAGTCCACTCTACAGTCAAAAAAGGACAACAATCCATCGTGAAAGTAACAGAGTTCAGCTCTAGTCTTTTTTACACCCAAAGAAGGGCCACAATTCACCGTGAAAAAAAGCGCAGGTAGTTCTAGTCAACTAGATGCTGGCAAAGAATTGCAAAATTTCATCGTGAAAGAAGCAGAGGAAGTTGTAGTCATCTGTACAAGCGAAGAACGGCAACAATCCACGGTCAAGAGACCAGAATTGAGTTCTAGTCCATTCTACAGTAAAAAAAGGGCAACAATTCATCGTGAAGGTAGGAGACTTCAGTTCTAGTCCATTATAAAGGCAAAACGAGCAAGAATTCGTCAGGAAAGTACCAGAGTTCAGTTATAGTCCACTTTACAGATAAGAGCCACAATTCATCGTGAAAAAAGCGCAGGTAGTTCTAGTCAACTAGATTCTTACGAAGAATTGCAAAACTTCATCGTGAAAGGAGCAGAGGAAGTTGTAGTCATCTGTACAAGCGAAGAACGGCAACAATTGACGGTCATGGGTGCAGAATTTAGTTCTAGTCCATTCTACAGTCAAAAAAGGGCAACAATTCATCGTGAAAGTAGGAAACTTCAGTTATAGTCCATTACACAGGCAAAAAGAGCAACAATTCGTCGGGAAAGTACAAGACTTCAGTTATAGTCCACTTTACAGCCAAAGAAGGGCCACAATTCACCGTGAAAAAAGCGCAGGTAGTTCTAGTCAACTAGATGCTGGCAAAGAATAGCAAAATTTCATCGTGAAAGAAGCAGAGGAAGTTGTAGTCATCTGTACAAGCGAAGAACGGCAACATTTCAAGGTCAAGGGAGCAGAATTTAGTTCTTGTCTATTCTACAGTCAAAAAAGGGCAACAATGCATCCCCAAGTAAGCAGACTTCAGTTCTCGTCCACACTACAGGCAAATAAGGGCAACAATTCATCATGAAAGTACCAGAGCTCAGCTCTACTCCACTTTACAGCAAAAGAAGGGCCACAATTCATCGTTAAAAAAGCAGCTAGTTCTAGTGAACTGGATGCTGGCCAAGAATTGCAACATTTCATTGGGAAAGAAGCAGAGGAAGTTCTTGTCAACTCTACGGAGAAAGAAGCGCAACAATTCATGGTGAAGGAAGCAGAGTTAAGTTGTAGTCCACTCAACAGTAAAAAAAGAGCAACAATTCAACGTGAAGGTAGCAGACTTGAGTTCTAGTCCACTCTACAGGCAAAAAAGGGTAACAATTCATCGTGAAAGTACCAGAGTTCAGTTCTAGTCTACATTACAGCCAAAGAAGAGCCACAAATCACCGTGAAAAAAGTGCAGGTCGTTCTAATCAACTAGATTCTGGCGAAGAATTGCAAAACTTCATCGTGAAAGAAGCAGAGGAAGTTGTTGTCAACTGTACAAGGGAAGAACGGCAACAATTCATGCTGAAGGTAGCAGAGTGTAGTTCTAGGCCACTCTACAGTCAAAAAAGGGCAACAATTTATCGTGAAAGTAGCAGACTTGAGTTCTAGTTCACTCAACAGGCAAAAACGAGCAACAATTATCGTGAAAGTAACAGAGTTCAGTTCTAGTCCACTTAACAGCCAAACAAGGGCCACAATTTACCGTGAAAAAAGTGCAGCTAGTTCTAGTCAACTGGATGCTGGCCAAGAATAGGAATATTTCATTGTGAAAGAAACAGAGTTAAGTTCTAGTCCACTCTACAGTCAAAAAAGGACAACAATCCATCGTGAAAGTAACAGAGTTCAGCTCTAGTCTACTTTACACCCAAAGAAGGGCCACAATTCACCGTGAAAAAAGCGCAGGTAGTTCTAGTCAACTAGATGCTGGCAAAGAATTGCAAAATATCATCGTGAAAAAAGCAGAGGAAGTTGTAGTCATCTGTACAAGCGAAGAACGGCAACATTTCAAGGTCAAGGGAGCAGAATTTAGTTCTAGTCCATTCTACAGTCAAAAAAGGGCAACAATGCATCGCCAAGTAAGCAGACTTCAGTTCTCGTCCACACTACAGGCAAATAAGGGCAACAATTCATCATGAAAGTACCAGAGCTCAGTTCTACTCCACTTTACAGCAAAAGAAGGGCCACAATTCATCGTTAAAAAAGCAGCTAGTTCTAGTGAACTGGATGCTGGCCAAGAATTGCAACATTTCATTGGGAAAGAAGCAGAGGAAGTTCTTGTCAACTCTACGGAGAAAAAGCGCAACAATTCATGGTGAAGGAAGCAGAGTTTAGTTCTAGTTTACTCTACAGTCAAAAAGGGCAACAATTCAACGTGAAGGTAGCAGACTTGAGTTATAGTCCACTCTACTGTCAAGAAAGGGCAACAATTCATCGGGAAAGTACCAGAGTTCAGTTCTAGTCTACAATACAGCCAAAGAAGAGCCACAAATCACCGTGAAAAAAGTGCAGGTAGTTCTAGTCAACTAGATGCTGGCGAAGAATTGCAAAACTTCATCGTGAAAGAAGCAGAGTTAAGTTGTAGTCCACTCAACAGTAAAAAAAGAGCAACAATTCAACGTGAAGGTAGCAGACTTGAGTTCTAGTCCACTCTACAGGCAAAAAAGGGCAACAATTCATTGTGAAAGTACCAGAGTTCAGTTCTAGTCCACTTTACAGCCAAAGAAGGGCCACAATTCACCGTGAAAAAAGCGCAGGTAGTTCTAATCAACTAGATTCTGGCGAAGAATTGCAAAACTTCATCGTGAAAGAAGCAGAGGAAGTTGTTGTCAACTGTACAAGGGAAGAACGGCAACAATTCATGCTGAAGGTAGCAGAGTGTAGTTCTAGGCCACTCTACAGTCAAAAAAGGGCAACAATTTATCGTGAAAGTAGCAGACTTGAATTGCCTGTTGACTCAACAGGCAAAAACGAGCAACAATTATCGTGAAAGTAACAGAGTTCAGTTCTAGTCCACATAACAGCAAAACAAGGGCCACAATTTACCGTGAAAAAAGCGCAGCTAGTTCTAGTCAACTGGATGCTGGCCAAGAATAGGAATATTTCATTGTGAAAGAAACAGAGTTAAGTTCTAGTCCACTCTACAGTCAAAAAAGGACAACAATCCATCGTGAAAGTAACAGAGTTCAGCTCTAGTCTACTTTACAGCCAAAGAAGGGCCACAATTCACCGTGAAAAAAGCGCAGGTAGTTCTAGTCAACTTGATGCTGGCAAAGAATTGCAAAATTTCATTGTGAAAGAAGCAGAGGAAGTTGTAGTCATCTGTACAAGCGAAGAACGGCCACATTTCAAGGTCAAGGGAGCAGAATTTAGTTCTAGTCCATTCTACAGTAAAAAAAGGGCAACAATGCATCGCAAAGTAAGCAGACTTCAGTTCTCGTCCACACTACAGGCAAATAAGGGCAACAATTCATCATGAAAGTACCAGAGCTCAGTTCTACTCCACTTTACAGCAAAAGAAAGGCCACAATTCATCGTTAAAAAAGCAGCTAGTTCTAGTGAACTGGATGCTGGCCAAGAATTGCAACATTTCATTGGGAGAGAAGCAGAGGATGTTCTTGTCAACTCTACGGAGAAAGAAGCGCAACAATTCATGGTGAAGGAAGCAGAGTTTAGTTCTAGTTTACTCTACAGTCAAAAAGGGCAACAACTCAACGTGAAGGTAGCAGACTTGAGTTATAGTCCACTCTACTGTCAAAAAAGGGCAACAATTCATCGTGAAAGTACCAGAGTTCAGTTCTAGTCTACATTACAGCCAAAGAAGAGCCACAAATCACCGTGAAAAAAGTGCAGGTAGTTCTAGTCAACTAGATGCTGGCGAAGAATTGCAAAACTTCATCGTGAAAGAAGCAGAGTTAAGTTGTAGTCCACTCAACAGTAAAAAAAGAGCAACAATTCAAAGTGAAGGTAGCAGACTTGAGTTCTAGTCCACTCTACAGGCAAAAAAGGGCAACAATATATTGTGAAAGTACCAGTGTTCAGTTCTAGTCCACTTTACAGCCAAACAAGGGCCACAATTTACCGTGAAAAAAGCGCAGGTAGTTCTAATCAACTAGATTCTGGCTAAGAATTGCAAAACTTCACCGTGAAAGAAGCAGAGGAAGTTGTAGTCATCTGTACAAGCGAAGAACGGCAACAATCCACGGTCAAGGGACCAGAATTGAGTTCTAGTCCATTCTACAGTAAAAAAAAGGGCAACAATTCATCGTGAAAGTAGGAAACTTCAGTTCTAGTCCATTACACAGGCAAAAAGAGCAACAATTCGTCGGGAAATTACCAGAGTTCAGTTATAGTCCACTTTACAGCCAAAGAAGAGCCACAAATCACCGTGAAAAAAGTGCAGGTAGTTCTAGTCAACTAGATGCTGGCGAAGAATTGCAAAACTTCATCGTGGAAGAAGCAGAGTAAAGTTGTAGTCCACTAAACAGTAAAAAAAGGGCAATAATTCATCGTGAAAGTAGGAGACTTAAGTTCTAGTCCATCACACAGGCAAAAAGAGCAACAATTCGTCGGGAAAGTACAAGACTTCAGTTATAGTCCACTTTACAGCCAAAGAAGGGCCACAATTCACCGTGAAAAAAGCGCAGGTAGTTCTAGTCAACTAGATGCTGGCAAAGAATTGCAAAACTTCATCGTGAAAGAAGCAGAGGAAGTTGTGGTCATCTGTACAAGCGAAGAACGGCAACAATTCAAGGTCAAGGTTGCAGAATTTAGTTCTAGTCCATTCTACAGTCAAAAAAGGGCAACAATGCATCGCCAATTAAGCAGACTTCAGTTCTCGTCCACACTACAGGCAAATAAGGGCAACAATTCATCATGAAAGTACCAGAGCTCAGTTCTACTCTACTTTACAGCAAAAGAAGGGCCACAATTCATCGTTAAAAAAGCAGCTAGTTCTAGTCAACTGGATGATCGCCAAGAATTGCAACATTTCATTGGGAGAGAAGCAGAGGAAGTTCTTGTCAACTCTACGGAGAAAGAAGCGCAACAATTCATGGTGAAGGAAGCAGAGTTTAGTTCTAGTTTACTCTACAGTCAAAAAGGGCAACAATTCAACGTGAAGGTAGCAGACTTGAGTTATAGTCCACTCTACTGTCAAAAAAGGGCAACAATTAATCGTGAAAGTACCAGAGTTCAGTTCTAGTCTACATTACAGTCAAAGAAGAGCCACAAATCACCGTGAAAAAAGTGCAGGTAGTTCTAGTCAACTAGATGCTGGCGAAGAATTGCAAAACTTCATCGCGAAAGAAGCAGAGTTAAGTTGTAGTCCACTCAACAGTAAAAAAAGAGCAACAATTCAAAGTGAAGGTAGCAGACTTGAGTTCTAGTCCACTCTACAGGCAAAAAAGGGTAACAATTCATTGTGAAAGTATCAGAGTTCAGTTCTAGTCCACTTTACAGCCAAACAAGGGCCACAATTCACCGTGGAAAAAGCGCAGGTAGTTCTAATGAACAAGATTCTGGCGAAGAATTGCAAAACTTCACCGTGAAAGAAGCAGAGGAAGTTGTCGTCATCTGTACAAGCGAAGAATGGCAACAATTCATGCTGAGCGTAGCAGAGTCAAGTTCTAGTCCACTCTACAGTCAAAAAAGGGCAACAATTTATCGTGAAAGTAGCAGACTTGAGTTCTAGTTCACTCAACAGGCAAAAAAGAGCAACAATTATCGTGAAAGTAACAGAGTTCAGTTCTAGTCTACTTTACAGCCAAAGAAGGGCCACAATTCACCGTGAAAAAAGCGCAGGTAGTTCTAGTCAACTAGATGCTGGCAAAGAATTGCAAAACTTCATCGTGAAAGAAGCAGAGGAAGTTGTAGTCATTTGTACAAGCGAAGAACGGCAACATTTCAAGGTCAAGGGAGCAGAATTTAGTTCTAGTCCATTCTACAGTCAAAAAAGGGCAACAATGCATCGCCAAGTAAGCAGACTTCAGTTCTCGTCCACACTACAGGCAAATAAGGGCAACAATTCAATAAGAAAGTACCAGAGCTCAGTTCTACTCCACTTTACAGCAAAAGAAGGGCCACAATTCATCGTTAAAAAAGCAGCTAGTTCTAGTGAACTGGATGCTGGCCAAGAATTGCAACATTTCATTGGGAGAGAAGCAGAGGAAGTTCTTGTCAACTCTACGGAGAAAGAAGCGCAACAATTCATGGTGAAGGAAGCAGAGTTTAGTTCTAGTTTACTCTACAGTCAAAAAGGGCAACAATTCAACGTGAAGGTAGCAGACTTGAGTTATAGTCCACTCTACCGTCAAAAAAGGGCAACAATTCATCGTGAAAGTACCAGAGTTCAGTTCTAGTCTACATTACAGCAAAAGAAGAGCCACAAATCACCGTGAAAAAAGTGCAGGTAGTTTTAGTCAACTAGAAGCTGGCGAAGAATTGCAAAACTTCATCGTGAAAGAAGCAGAGTTAAGTTGTAGTCCACTCAACAATAAAAAAAGAGCAACAATTCAACGTGAAGGTAGCAGACATGAGTTCTAGTCCACTCTACAGGCAAAAAAGGGCAACAATTCATTGTGAAAAAACCAGAGTTCAGTTCTAGTCCACTTTACAGCCAAACAAGGGCCACAATTCACCGTGAAAAAAGCGCAGGTAGTTCTAATCAAGTAGATTATGGCGAAGAATTGCAAAACTTCATCGTGAAAGAAGCAGAGGAAGTTGTAGTCATCTGTACAAGCGAAGAACTGCAACAATTCACGGTCAAGGGTGCAGAATTTAGTTCTAGTCCATTCTACAGTCACAAAAGGGCAACAATTCATCGTGAAGGTAGGAGACTTCAGTTCTACTCCATTAGACAGGCAAAAAGAGCAACAATTCGTCGGGAAAGTACCAGAGTTCAGTTATAGTCCACTTTACAGCCAAAGAAGAGCCACAATTCACCGTGAAAGAAGTGCAGGCAGTTCTAGTCATCTAGATGTTGGCGAAGAATTGCAAAACTTCATCGTGAAAGAAGCAGAGGAAGTTGTAGTAATCTGTACAAGCGAAGAAAGGCAACATTTCAAGGTCAAGGGAGCAGAATTTAGTTCTAGTCCATTCTACAGTCAAAAAAGGGCAACAATGCATCGCCAAGTAAGCAGACTTCAGTTCTCGTCCACACTACAGGCAAATAAGGGCAACAATTCATCAAGAAAGTACCAGAGCTCAGTTCTACTCCACTTTACAGCAAAAGAAGGGCCACAATTCATCGTTAAAAAAGCAGCTAGTTCAAGTGAACTGGATGCTGGCCAAGAATTGCAACATTTCATTGGGAGAGAAACAGAGGAAGTTCTTGTCAACTCTATGGACAAAGAAGCGCAACAATTCATGGTGAAGGAAGCAGAGTTTAGTTCTAGTTTACTCTACAGTCAAAAAGGGCAACAATTCAACGTGAAGGTAGCAGACTTGAGTTCTAGTCCACTCTACTGTCAAAAAAGGGCAACAATTCATCGTGAAAGTACGAGAGTTCAGTTCTAGTCTACATGCCAGCCGAAGAAGAGCCACAAATCACCGTGAAAAAAGTGCAGGTAGTTTTAGTCAACTAGATGCTGGCGAAGAATTGCAAAACTTCACCGTGAAAGAAGCAGAGGAAGTTGTAGTCATCTGTACAAGCGAAGAACGGCAACAATTCACGGTCAAGAGACCAGAATTGAGTTCTAGTCCATTCTACAGTCAAAAAAGGGCAACAATTCATCGTTAAGGTAGGAGACTTCAGTTCTAGTCCATTATACAGGCAAAACGAGCAACAATTCCTCGGGAAAGTACCAGACTTCAGTTATAGTCCACTTTACAGCAAAAGAAGGGCCACAATTCATCGTTAAAAAAAGCCGCTAGTTCTAGTGAACAGGATGCTGGCCAAGAATTGCAACGTTTCATTGGGAGAGAAGCAGAGGAAGTTCTTGTCAACTCTACGGAGAAAGAAGCGCAACAATTCATGGTGAAGGAAGCAGAGTTTAGTTCTAGTTTACTCTACAGTCAAAAAGGGCAACAATTCAACGTGAAGGTAGCAGACTTGAGTTATAGTCCACTCTACTGTCAAAAAAGGGAAACAATTCATCGTGAAAGTACCAGAGTTCAGTTCTAGTCTACATTACAGCCAAAGAAGAGCCACAAATCACCGTGAAAAAAGTGCAGGTAGTCCTAGTCAACTAGATGCTGGCGAATAATTGCAAAACTTCATCGTGAAAGAAGCAGAGTTAAGTTATAGTCCACTCAACAGTAAAAAAAGAGCAACAATTCAACGTGAAGGTAGCAGACTTGAGTTCTAGTCCACTCTACAGTCAATAAAGGGCAACAATTCATCGTGAAAGTAACAGAGTTCAGTTCTAGTCTACTTTACAGCCAAAGAAGGGCCACAATTCACCGTGAAAAAAGCGCAGGTAGTTTTAATCAACTAGATTCTGGCGAAGAATTGCAAAACTTCACCGTGAAAGAAGCAGAGGAAGTTGTAGTCATCTGTATAAGCGAAGAACGGCAACAATTCACGGTCAAGGGACCAGAATTTACTTCTAGTCCATTCTACAGTCAAAAAAGGGCAACAATTCATCGTGAAGGTAGGAGACTTCAGTTCTAGTACATTATACAGGCAAAACGAGCAACAATTCGTCGGGAAAGTACTAGACTTAAGTAATAGTCCACTTTACAGCCAAAGAAGAGCCACAATTCACCGTGAAAAAAGCGCAGGACGTTCTAGCCAACTAGATTCTTACGAAGAATTGCAAAACTTCATCGTGAAAGAATCAGAGGAAGTTGTAGTCATCTTTACCAGCGAAGAACGGCAACAATTCACGGTCAAGAGAGTAGAATTTAGTTCTAGTCCATTCTACAGTCACAAAAGGGCAACAATTCAACGTGAAGGTAGCAGACTTGAGTTATAGTCCACTCTACTGTCAAAAAAGGGCAACAATTCATCGTGAAAGTACCAGAGTTCAGTTCTAGTCTACATTACAGCCAAAGAAGAGCCACAAATCACCGTGAAAAAAGTGCAGGTAGTTTTAGTCAACTAGATGCTGGCGAAGAATTGCAAAACTTCATCGTGAAAGAAGCAGAGTTAAGTTGTAGTCCACTCAACAATAAAAAAAGAGCAACAATTCAACGTGAAGGTAGCAGACTTGAGTTCTAGTCCACTCTACAGGCAAAAAAGGGCAACAATTCATTGTGAAAAAACCAGAGTTCAGTTCTAGTCCACTTTACAGCCAAACAAGGGCCACAATTCACCGTGGAAAAAGCGCAGGTAGTTCTAATGAACAAGATTCTGGCGAAGAATTGCAAAACTTCACCGTGAAAGAAGCAGAGGAAGTTGTCGTCATCTGTACAAGCGAAGAATGGCAACAATTCATGCTGAGCGTAGCAGAGTCAAGTTCTAGTCCACTCTACAGTCAAAAAAGGGCAACAATTTATCGTGAAAGTAGCAGACTTGAGTTCTAGTTCACTCAACAGGCAAAAAAGAGCAACAATTATCGTGAAAGTAACAGAGTTCAGTTCTAGTCTACTTTACAGCCAAAGAAGGGCCACAATTCACCGTGAAAAAAGCGCAGGTAGTTCTAGTCAACTAGATGCTGGCAAAGAATTGCAAAACTTCATCGTGAAAGAAGCAGAGGAAGTTGTAGTCATTTGTACAAGCGAAGAACGGCAACATTTCAAGGTCAAGGGAGCAGAATTTAGTTCTAGTCCATTCTACAGTCAAAAAAGGGCAACAATGCATCGCCAAGTAAGCAGACTTCAGTTCTCGTCCACACTACAGGCAAATAAGGGCAACAATTCAATAAGAAAGTACCAGAGCTCAGTTCTACTCCACTTTACAGCAAAAGAAGGGCCACAATTCATCGTTAAAAAAGCAGCTAGTTCTAGTGAACTGGATGCTGGCCAAGAATTGCAACATTTCATTGGGAGAGAAGCAGAGGAAGTTCTTGTCAACTCTACGGAGAAAGAAGCGCAACAATTCATGGTGAAGGAAGCAGAGTTTAGTTCTAGTTTACTCTACAGTCAAAAAGGGCAACAATTCAACGTGAAGGTAGCAGACTTGAGTTATAGTCCACTCTACCGTCAAAAAAGGGCAACAATTCATCGTGAAAGTACCAGAGTTCAGTTCTAGTCTACATTACAGCAAAAGAAGAGCCACAAATCACCGTGAAAAAAGTGCAGGTAGTTTTAGTCAACTAGAAGCTGGCGAAGAATTGCAAAACTTCATCGTGAAAGAAGCAGAGTTAAGTTGTAGTCCACTCAACAATAAAAAAAGAGCAACAATTCAACGTGAAGGTAGCAGACATGAGTTCTAGTCCACTCTACAGGCAAAAAAGGGCAACAATTCATTGTGAAAAAACCAGAGTTCAGTTCTAGTCCACTTTACAGCCAAACAAGGGCCACAATTCACCGTGAAAAAAGCGCAGGTAGTTCTAATCAAGTAGATTATGGCGAAGAATTGCAAAACTTCATCGTGAAAGAAGCAGAGGAAGTTGTAGTCATCTGTACAAGCGAAGAACTGCAACAATTCACGGTCAAGGGTGCAGAATTTAGTTCTAGTCCATTCTACAGTCACAAAAGGGCAACAATTCATCGTGAAGGTAGGAGACTTCAGTTCTACTCCATTAGACAGGCAAAAAGAGCAACAATTCGTCGGGAAAGTACCAGAGTTCAGTTATAGTCCACTTTACAGCCAAAGAAGAGCCACAATTCACCGTGAAAGAAGTGCAGGCAGTTCTAGTCATCTAGATGTTGGCGAAGAATTGCAAAACTTCATCGTGAAAGAAGCAGAGGAAGTTGTAGTAATCTGTACAAGCGAAGAAAGGCAACATTTCAAGGTCAAGGGAGCAGAATTTAGTTCTAGTCCATTCTACAGTCAAAAAAGGGCAACAATGCATCGCCAAGTAAGCAGACTTCAGTTCTCGTCCACACTACAGGCAAATAAGGGCAACAATTCATCAAGAAAGTACCAGAGCTCAGTTCTACTCCACTTTACAGCAAAAGAAGGGCCACAATTCATCGTTAAAAAAGCAGCTAGTTCAAGTGAACTGGATGCTGGCCAAGAATTGCAACATTTCATTGGGAGAGAAACAGAGGAAGTTCTTGTCAACTCTATGGACAAAGAAGCGCAACAATTCATGGTGAAGGAAGCAGAGTTTAGTTCTAGTTTACTCTACAGTCAAAAAGGGCAACAATTCAACGTGAAGGTAGCAGACTTGAGTTCTAGTCCACTCTACTGTCAAAAAAGGGCAACAATTCATCGTGAAAGTACGAGAGTTCAGTTCTAGTCTACATGCCAGCCGAAGAAGAGCCACAAATCACCGTGAAAAAAGTGCAGGTAGTTTTAGTCAACTAGATGCTGGCGAAGAATTGCAAAACTTCACCGTGAAAGAAGCAGAGGAAGTTGTAGTCATCTGTACAAGCGAAGAACGGCAACAATTCACGGTCAAGAGACCAGAATTGAGTTCTAGTCCATTCTACAGTCAAAAAAGGGCAACAATTCATCGTTAAGGTAGGAGACTTCAGTTCTAGTCCATTATACAGGCAAAACGAGCAACAATTCCTCGGGAAAGTACCAGACTTCAGTTATAGTCCACTTTACAGCAAAAGAAGGGCCACAATTCATCGTTAAAAAAAGCCGCTAGTTCTAGTGAACAGGATGCTGGCCAAGAATTGCAACGTTTCATTGGGAGAGAAGCAGAGGAAGTTCTTGTCAACTCTACGGAGAAAGAAGCGCAACAATTCATGGTGAAGGAAGCAGAGTTTAGTTCTAGTTTACTCTACAGTCAAAAAGGGCAACAATTCAACGTGAAGGTAGCAGACTTGAGTTATAGTCCACTCTACTGTCAAAAAAGGGAAACAATTCATCGTGAAAGTACCAGAGTTCAGTTCTAGTCTACATTACAGCCAAAGAAGAGCCACAAATCACCGTGAAAAAAGTGCAGGTAGTCCTAGTCAACTAGATGCTGGCGAATAATTGCAAAACTTCATCGTGAAAGAAGCAGAGTTAAGTTATAGTCCACTCAACAGTAAAAAAAGAGCAACAATTCAACGTGAAGGTAGCAGACTTGAGTTCTAGTCCACTCTACAGTCAATAAAGGGCAACAATTCATCGTGAAAGTAACAGAGTTCAGTTCTAGTCTACTTTACAGCCAAACAAGGGCCACAATTCACCGTGAAAAAAGCGCAGGTAGTTCTAATCAAGTAGATTATGGCGAAGAATTGCAAAACTTCACCGTGAAAGAAGCAGAGGAAGTTGTAGTCACCTGTACAAGCGAAGAACGGCAACAATTCACGGTCAAGAGACCAGAATTGAGTTCTAGTCCATTCTACAGTCAAAAAAGGGCAACAATTCATCGTGAAGGTAGGAGACTTCAGTTCTAGTCCATTATACAGGCAAAACGAGCAACAAATTCTCGGGAAAGTACCAGACTTCCGTTATAGTCCACTTTACAGCCAAAGAAGAGCCACAATTCATCGTGAAAAAAGCGCAGGTAGTTCTAGTCAACTAGATTCTCACGAAGAATTGCAAAACTTCATCGTGAAAGAAGCAGAGGAAGTTGTAGTCATCTGTACAAGCGAAGAACGGCAACAATTGACGGTCATGGGTGCAGAATTTAGTTCTAGTCCATTCTACAGTCAAAAAAGGGCAACAATTCATCGTGAAAGTAGGAAACTTCAGTTCTAGTCCATTACACAGGCAAAAAGAGCAACAATTCGTCGCTAAAGTACCAGACTTCAGTTATAGTCCACTTTACAGCCAAAGAAGGGCCACAATTGACCGTGAAAAAAGCGCAGGTAGTTCTAGGCAACTAGATGCTGGCAAAGAATTGCAAAACTGCATCGTGAAAAAAGCAGAGGAAGTTGTAGTCATCTGTACAAGCGAAGAACGACAACATATCAAGGTCAAGGGAGCAGAATTTAGTTCTAGTCCATTCTACAGTCAAAAAAGGGCAACAATGCATCGCGAAGTAAGCAGACTTCACTTCTCGTCCACACTACAGGTAAATAAGGGCAACAATTCATCATGAAAGTACCAGAGCTCAGTTCTACTCCACTTTACAGCAAAAGAAGGGCCACAATTCATCGTTAAAAAAGCAGCTAGTTCTAGTGAACTGGATGCTCTCCAAGAATTGCAACATTTCATTGGGAGAGAAGCAAAGGAAGTTCTAGTCAACTCTACGGAGAAAGAAGCGCAACAATTCATGGTGAAGGAAGCAGAGTTTAGTTCTAGTTTACTCTACAGTCAAAAAGGGCAATAATTCAACGTGAAGGTAGCAGACTTGAGTTATAGTCCACTCTACTGTCAAAAAAGGGCAACAATTCATCGTGAAAGTACCAGAGTTCAGTTCTAGTCTACATTACAGCCAAAGAAGAGCCACAAATCACCATGAAAAAAGTGCAGGTAGTTTTAGTCAACTAGATGCTGGCGAAGAATTGCAAAACTTCATCGTGAAAGAAGCAGAGTTAAGTTGTAGTCCACTCAACAATAAAAAAAGAGCAACAATTCAACGTGAAGGTAGCAGACTTGAGTTCTAGTCCACTCTACAGGCAAAAAAGGGCAACAATTCATTGTGAAAAAACCAGAGTTCAGTTCTAGTCCACTTTACAGCCAAACAAGGGCAACAATTCACCGTGAAAAAAGCGCAGGTAGTTCTAATCAAGTAGATTATGGCGAAGAATTGCAAAACTTCACCGTGAAAGAAGCAGAGGAAGTTGTAGTCATCTGTACAAGCGAAGAACGGCAACAATTCACGGTCAAGAGACCAGAATTGAGTTCTAGTCCATTCTACAGTCAAAAAAGGGCAACAATTCATCGTGAAGGTAGGAGACTTCAGTTCTAGTCCATTATACAGGCAAAACGAGCAACAATTTCTCGGGAAAGTACCAGACTTCCGTTATAGTCCACTTTACAGCCAAAGAAGAGCCACAATTCATCGTGAAAAAAGCGCAGGTAGTTCTAGTCAACTAGATTCTCACGAAGAATTGCAAAACTTCATCGTGAAAGAAGCAGAGGAAGTTGTTGTCATCTGTACAAGCGAAGAACGGCAACAATTGACGGTCATGGGTGCAGAATTTAGTTCTAGTCCATTCTACAGTCAAAAAAGGGCAACAATTCATCGTGAAAGTAGGAAACTTCAGTTCTAGTCCATTACACAGGCAAAAAGAGCAACAATTCGTCGGGAAAGTACCAGACTTCAGTTATAGTCCACTTTACAGCCAAAGAAGGGCCACAATTCACCGTGAAAAAAGCGCAGGTAGTTCTAGTCAACTAGATGCTGGCAAAGAATTGCAAAACTTCATCGCGAAAGAAGCAGAGGAAGTTGTAGTCATCTGTACAAGCGAAGAACGGCAACATTTCAAGGTCAAAGGAGCAGAATTTAGTTCTAGTCCATTCTACAGTCAAAAAAGGGCAACAATGCATCGCCAAGTAAGCAGACTTCAGTTCTCGTCCACACTACAGGCAAATAAGGGCAACAATTCATCATGAAAGTACCAGAGCTCAGTTCTACTCCACTTTACAGCAAAAGAAGGGCCACAATTCATCGTTAAAAAAAGCAGCTAGTTCTTGTGAATTGGATGCTCGCCAAGAATTGCAACATTTCATTGGGAGAGAAGCAAAGGAAGTTCTAGTCAACTCTACGGAGAAAGAAGCGCAACAATTCATGGTGAAGGAAGCAGAGTTTAGTTCTAGTTTACTCTACAGTCATAAAGGGCAATAATTCAACGTGAAGGTAGCAGACTTGAGTTATAGTCCACTCTACTGTCAAAAAAGGGCAACAATTCATCGTGAAAGTACCAGAGTTCAGTTCTAGTCTACATTACAGCCAAAGAAGAGCCACAAATCACCATGAAAAAAGTGCAGGTAGTTTTAGTCAACTAGATGCTGGCGAAGAATTGCAAAACTTCATCGTGAAAGAAGCAGAGTTAAGTTGTAGTCCACTCAACAATAAAAAAAGAGCAACAATTCAACGTGAAGGTAGCAGACTTGAGTTCTAGTCCACTCTACAGGCAAAAAAGGGCAACAATTCATTGTGAAAAAACCAGAGTTCAGTTCTAGTCCACTTTACAGCCAAACAAGGGCCACAATTCACCGTGAAAAAAGCGCAGGTAGTTCTAATCAAGTAGATTATGGCGAAGAATTGCAAAACTTCACCGTGAAAGAAGCAGAGGAAGTTGTAGTCACCTGTACAAGCGAAGAACGGCAACAATTCACGGTCAAGAGACCAGAATTGAGTTCTAGTCCATTCTACAGTCAAAAAAGGGCAACAATTCATCGTGAAGGTAGGAGACTTCAGTTCTAGTCCATTATACAGGCAAAACGAGCAACAATTTCTCGGGAAAGTACCAGACTTCCGTTATAGTCCACTTTACAGCCAAAGAAGAGCCACAATTCATCGTGAAAAAAGCGCAGGTAGTTCTAGTCAACTAGATTCTCACGAAGAATTGCAAAACTTCATCGTGAAAGAAGCAGAGGAAGTTGTAGTCATCTGTACAAGCGAAGAACGGCAACAATTGACGGTCATGGGTGCAGAATTTAGTTCTAGTTCATTCTACAGTCAAAAAAGGGCAACAATTCATCGTGAAAGTAGGAAACTTCAGTTCTAGTCCATTACACAGGCAAAAAGAGCAACAATTCGTCGCTAAAGTACCAGACTTCAGTTATAGTCCACTTTACAGCCACAGAAGGGCCACAATTGACCGTGAAAAAAGCGCAGGTAGTTCTAGGCAACTAGATGCTGGCAAAGAATTGCAAAACTTCATCGTGAAAGAAGCAGAGGAAGTTGTAGTCATCTGTACAAGCGAAGAACGACAACATATCAAGGTCAAGGGAGCAGAATTTAGTTCTAGTCCATTCTACAGTCAAAAAAGGGCAACAATGCATCGCGAAGTAAGCAGACTTCACTTCGCGTCCACACTACAGGTAAATAAGGGCAACAATTCATCATGAAAGTACCAGAGCTCAGTTCTACTCCACTTTACAGCAAAAGAAGGGCCACAATTCATCGTTAAAAAAAGCAGCTAGTTCTAGTGAACTGGATGCTCTCCAAGAATTGCAACATTTCATTGGGAGAGAAGCAAAGGAAGTTCTAGTCAACTCTACGGAGAAAGAAGCGCAACAATTCATGGTGAAGGAAGCAGAGTTTAGTTCTAGTTTACTCTACAGTCAAAAAGGGCAATATTTCAACGTGAAGGTAGCAGACTTGAGTTATAGTCCACTCTACTGTCAAAAAAGGGCAACAATTCATCGTGAAAGTACCAGAGTTCAGTTCTAGTCTACATTACAGCCAAAGAAGAGCCACAAATCACCATGAAAAAAGTGCAGGTAGTTTTAGTCAACTAGATGCTGGCGAAGAATTGCAAAACTTCATCGTGAAAGAAGCAGAGTTAAGTTGTAGTCCACTCAACAATAAAAAAAGAGCAACAATTCAACGTGAAGGTAGCAGACTTGAGTTCTAGTCCACTCTACAGGCAAAAAAGGGCAACAATTCATTGTGAAAAAACCAGAGTTCAGTTCTAGTCCACTTTACAGCCAAACAAGGGCAACAATTCACCGTGAAAAAAGCGCAGGTAGTTCTAATCAAGTAGATTATGGCGAAGAATTGCAAAACTTCACCGTGAAAGAAGCAGAGGAAGTTGTAGTCATCTGTACAAGCGAAGAACGGCAACAATTCACGGTCAAGAGACCAGAATTGAGTTCTAGTCCATTCTACAGTCAAAAAAGGGCAACAATTCATCGTGAAGGTAGGAGACTTCAGTTCTAGTCCATTATACAGGCAAAACGAGCAACAATTTCTCGGGAAAGTACCAGACTTCCGTTATAGTTCACTTTACAGCCAAAGAAGAGCCACAATTCATCGTGAAAAAAGCGCAGGTAGTTCTAGTCAACTAGATTCTCACGAAGAATTGCAAAACTTCATCGTGAAAGAAGCAGAGGAAGTTGTAGTCATCTGTACAAGCGAAGAACGGCAACAATTGACGGTCATGGGTGCAGAATTTAGTTCTAGTCCATTCTACAGTCAAAAAAGGGCAACAATTCATCGTGAAAGTAGGAAACTTCAGTTCTAGTCCATTACACAGGCAAAAAGAGCAACAATTCGTCGGGAAAGTACCAGACTTCAGTTATAGTCCACTTTACAGCCAAAGAAGGGCCACAATTCACCGTGAAAAAAGCGCAGGTAGTTCTAGTCAACTAGATGCTGGCAAAGAATTGCAAAACTTCATCGCGAAAGAAGCAGAGGAAGTTGTAGTCATCTGTACAAGCGAAGAACGGCAACATTTCAAGGTCAAAGGAGCAGAATTTAGTTCTAGTCCATTCTACAGTCAAAAAAGGGCAACAATGCATCGCCAAGTAAGCAGACTTCAGTTCTCGTCCACACTACAGGCAAATAAGGGCAACAATTCATCATGAAAGTACCAGAGCTAGTTAGTTAGTTAGTTAGATTGGGTTTATTGGCGCAAAAGCGACTTAGGCTTTGCTGCGCCAGTCACAGGGTGTTAGTGATAGTCAGTGATAGAAAAGAGTAAAACATGTGTTATTAATGTCTGTTCAAAGAGCCTACTTCGTCCAAAAAATTCACTACATCTGTAAAAGGGACAAGGGGATCGTCTCCCAGAATGAGAATGGGGTGTAGTGGTATATGTGAATCGTATAGATCGTGGAAATGTTTTTGTCTTTGTCTTTCAATATGTGGGCATGTAATTAGAATGTGTAGTACCGTAAGTGGTTCTTGACATTTATCACATACCGGTTGTGCTTCCTTTGTGAGTAGATAATTGTGCGTGAGGTGTGTGTGCCCTATTCGGAGTCTGGTTAAAATTACCTCCATGAAGCGTTCTTGGTGATAGCAGGTTTTCCATTCACCTAGCACTGGTTTGATAATGTGCAATTTGTTATTAGTGTTCATGTTCCAATGACATTGCCATTTGTTATTTAGTGCTCTGCAAATAGCTTGAAGCCCATCCTTCATAGGTAGCTTTATTTTAGTTATAGTTTTGTGTTTCGCATTACGAGCGCACATGTCTGCCTTTTCATTTCCTTGGATCCCAACGTGACTTGGGACCCAGCAGAAACGAATTGAGTGGTTTTGATTTACGCGTGACAGTGTGTGTAGGATGTCGCCGATGAGAGGTTTTTGCTCCGATTTTAAGTTAAGGGCTCTAAGAGTACTTAGGGAGTCTGTGTAAATGACTGCTTTCTTGTGCTTTCCATTTACAACTTCTTGCACTGCCATCCACAGAGCATAACATTCGGCTGTGAAAACAGAGACGAATAGCGGGAGTCTAACAATCTCTTCCCATGTTCCTGATATGACACTGCTTCCAACATAATCACGTGTTTTTGAACCGTCTGTGTAAAACTCGTCGTAAGTACTGTATGTTTCTTGTATTGTGCGGAACTCTTGTATCATGTGCTCCTGTGGGGTATCCTGTTTCCTAAGGTGTGTTAGTGAAAAATCTAGAAAACGTGTAAAGTCGCACCAGGGGGCTAATCTGGATGGCTTCTCTGCAACATAAAGTGCCTCTTTTGGAATACTGCACTCGTGACACTTTTCTTCAAATCGAAGTATGAGAGGTTTGATGGCATGTGGTTTGTTAGTGTAGTGTATTCGTGTGGTACAGTATGTGACAATGTCATAGCATATATGTTCTGGTGATGATCGAACTCTGAGAACGTAAGTTAGCATGAGTTGTGTTCTTCTTTGTTCCAGCGATGGCTCGTTAGTTTCTGCATACAGACTAGAAACAGGGGAGGTTCTGTAGGCACCAGTTGCTAAGCGTAGCCCTAGATTGTGTACTGGATCTAGTCGCGCGAGGTAAGACTGTCTGGCTGACCCATAGACTACACAACCGTAGTCTATTTTACTGCGTACCAAAGATCGGTATATATGCAGGAGGCATTTCCGGTCAGAGCCCCAGCGTTTGTGTGATAAGACTTTAAGTATGTTCAGTGCACTGTTGGCTTTTATTTTCAAACTGTTTATGTGTGCTATAAAGTTTAGCTTCTTATCAAACATAACGCCTAGAAACTTGTGTTCTTTTTTAACTGGTAGAACAGATTGGTGCATCTTCAGGACAGGGTCTGGATATAAGCCCCTTTTTTGGGAGAAGACCACAGCGACAGTTTTTTCAGTGGAGAAACGAAAACCGTTTTCGGTTGCCCATTGTGTTAGTTTATTTAGTGTGATTTGAACTTGTCGTTCACAAGTTACCATGTTTGATCCTCGGCACGCAATTTGGAGATCGTCAACGTATAATGAATGCATGAGAGAAGATGGAATTATTCTATTTACAGAGTTCATTTTCACCACGAACAGAGTTGTACTTAGTATACATCCCTGGGGTACACCATTTTCCTGGACGAATATGCGTGACAATGCCGTTCCTAGACGGACTTGAAATGTTCGGTGACACAAAAAGTCGGCTAGACACTTGAGCATTTTTCCATGGATCCCTAAATCCGCCAGATCTCTTAGTATGCCAAATCTCCAAGTGGTGTCGTATGCCTTTTCCAGGTCAAAGAAAACTGTAAGGCAGTGCTGTTTATGCAGAAAAGCATTCCGTATTTCCTGTTCTAGTCGGACAAGGTGATCTGTTGTTGAACAGTTCTTTTTATACCCGCACTGGTGAATGTCTAGCATGTTTTGTGTTTCAAGAATGAATGTCAGCCTTGTATTTATTATGCTTTCGTAGGATTTTGCTAAGCAGCTTGTCAGAGCAATGGGTCGGTAGCTGCTGGGAGATGTAGGCGGTTTTCCGGCTTTCAGGAAAGGTACTATGATTGCGTTTTTCCAGGATTTGGTATTATGCCTGTATCCCATATTTTGTTGAAGAATTCTAGTAGAGCTTTTACGGATGCAAGTGAAAGGTGGGAAAGCATTGAATAATGAATGCGGTCATGGCCAACTGCTGTTTTCTTGCCAGCAGAGAGTACCCTGTTTAATTCCTGAAGTGTTAGGGGAGCATTGTAGGGTTCGTTTGATGTCCGTGTAATAGGCAGTTTCTGTTTCTCTGCAGACTGTTTGTATTTTAGAAATGTATCGGAGTAGTTCGCTGAGCTGGAAACATTATAAAAGTGTTCACCTAGTATGTCAGCTTGTTCGTGTAGTGTTGTCTGTATGCCTGGAGTTGTGAGTAAAGGTACCGTATATGACGAATAGTCTCCCCTGAATTTCTTGAGCTGATCCCACAACTTTTTGGATGTGATTGAACTATTTATTGAGGTCACATATAGTTGCCATGATGATTTTTCTGCTTGCCTCCGGACGTATCGCGCTTTGGCTTTAGCCTGTCTGAAGTTTATCAGGTTGTTATAAGTGGGGTACCTTCTCAGGATACCCCAAGCCTTATTTTGCTGTTTCTTTGCTTGTGTGCACTCTGGGGTCCACCAGGGGTTTAGCTTCTTTCGCACAATGTTTGATGATTGGGGTATTGCCTTTTCTGCTGCTGCTATCAGGACTGCTGTGAGTTTTTCATTCATTTCATCTATGTTTAGTTCCGTTAAAAGGACGTCTTCAAGTTTTGCGGTCTCCGTAAATAGAGGCCAGTCTGCGTGTTGTAACTTCCAGCGACGTGGTTTAGAGCTTATGATAGGTAATGGGGATGAAAGTTTGATGACTGCTGGCAAATGATCACTTCCATATGAAGTGTCCAGGACTTCCCACTTAAAATCATTAAAAACACATGGTGAGCAGAAGGCTAAATCGAGACAACTAAAGTTACGTGAGGTAGGCGAGAAATAGGTTGGTGCACCTGAGTTTAAAAGA
Source organism: Dermacentor silvarum (assembly GCF_013339745.2). Taxonomy (NCBI): domain Eukaryota; kingdom Metazoa; phylum Arthropoda; class Arachnida; order Ixodida; family Ixodidae; genus Dermacentor; species Dermacentor silvarum. Next base: position 139,000 of record NW_023606103.1, read on the forward strand.
CAAACATTATTTGATAAAATGAAATCTTCAATAAGCTGCCCTCTTTGGTCAGTTTTATCACTGCCCCAAAGAGCAGAATGTGCATTAAAATCTCCAACTAAAAGAAAAGGCTCAGGCAGCTGTTGTATTAGGTCTTCCATCTCTCTAATCGTAACGTGGGCATGAGGTGGAATATAAGTTGAACAGATGGTAATAGTTTTATATGAGAGAACAGTGATGGCTACAGCCTCGAGAGAGGTATTTAATGGAACGTTTCGGGTAGGAGTGCCACCTTGCACGACTATAGCAACTCCTCCTGACAAACGACTAGACTGTTCGCGGTCCTTTCGGACGATGGTGAAACCTTTGAGGAATTGACTATTTTTAGGGCCTAAATTCGTTTCCTGTAGGCAAAATGCGACTGGCGAGAACTTATTTGTTATGTCTTTAATGTCACCTAAGTTATGAATCAGGCCTCTACAATTCCAGTGCACAATAAAAGCCATAGTGGCGGAATTGAGAATGTTAATTTATGTGTATGAACTCAAAGGTTTTAGGTGACATGAGTTAAAGGGATTGAACTAATGTGAGAGCGGTAACCGTTCAGGTTACCGGTCCCTTTTTTGGTGCAGTTACTAAGAGTTTATCTTTCTTAGTGCGCTCCAGAGAGCGCTGATCTTTTGGCGTCGAGGACGCTGGAGTTTTTGTGTCGATCTCCATAGCCTTCTCAGAGGCGCTGGATGATCGAGAACCAGGCACTGAGACGCGCGTCTCAGGCCTTGGAGTTCGATTTAGCCTAGGGCCCTGCGAAACCGGGGTCTGCAGGCCCGTCTTGGATGACGATGGAGCAGCGCTGACTGCTGCTACCAAGGGGGCGGGTGGAGTTACTACTGGGCCACTGACTGTGATCCCTGTAGACCCCTGAGACCACTGTGGCGCTGCCCCCTGCCGCGCCGCACTGGCATAGGATGTTTGAGGTAAGTGCGATAGTTTTTTCCTTGCTTCATAAAAGGAAATCTTCTCTTTCACCGTGAGTGCAATTATCTCTTTTTCTTTCTTCCAGCAAGGGCAAGATCGTGAATACGCTGGATGGCCTCCCTTGCAGTTTGTACAGTGTGGAGGAGCATTGCAGTTGTCTGACTGGTGATCGTTGGCACTACACTTTGCACATGTTGATTTCCCTCTGCATGATTGTGAAGCATGTCCGAACCTCTGGCACTTGAAACACCGCCTCGGGTTGGGGATATACGGTCTCACGTTGATTTTGACATATCCTGCTTCAAGTGAACTAGGCACAATACTCGTAGCAAAGGTAAGTATGACATGCTTGGTGGGGATTTGTTCGTCGTTTCTTCGGAGAGTTATTCTTTGAACCTTGATTACATTTTGTTCTTGGAACCCTTCAAGGAGTTCTTCATCACTCAGATTTAAGAAATCTTCTTCTGATATCACGCCCCTGCTTGTGTTTAGAGAACGGTGTGCTGAGAGTGTGACTTTGATATCACCGATATTGGTGAGATCAGCCAGCTTTTCCACTTGGTCTTTGGTTTTGAGTTCGAGGAGGAGGTCCCCACTTGACATCTTTGAGGCCTTGTATTGTTTCCCAATTTTTTCTACGAGGCATTTCGACACTAAGAATGGTGATAGCTTTCTTACAGGAGTGGTTCCTTCACTGTGCATTACGTGGTAACGTGGGAATGTTTCTGGGTTGCTTCGAAAAGTAAAATCAAAAGTTGCTTCGGTGCGCCCTCTTTTGTTAGGGCGATCTGGAAGGGGGGGGAATGCATTTGCCATGACATTCTTTGAATATTCGGCGGCGATGGTAGCCACCCACCACCGAGCCCAACAAGGGGACGCTACGAGGTTAGGAAAATACCTGTAGACGCCAGCTATGCAACGCCGCTATAACCTAATATATGTACCCAAGATTGGATAGATACACACGGTTAACCCTTGCTGCCTGGAAAAACGAGAAGTAAACGAAGTGAGTAGAAGACAGGAAAGATTGAAAGTGAGAGGGAAAGACGAAGACTTGAGAGGGGGACAGGAAAAGGCAACTACCGATTTCCCCCGGGTGGGTCAGTCCGGGGGTGCCGTCTACGTGAAGCAGAGGCCAAAGGGGTGTGTTGCCTCCGCCGAGGGGCCTTAAAGGTCCAAACACCCGGCATCGGCTCAACCCCCAGGATCCCCCTTTCCCCGGACACGGCTAAGCCGCGCACGGCTACACGCGGGAGGGTCCAACCCTCGTGTGCTCGGGTACGTGGTGTCGCAACACACCAAACGTCTGCTCGCGCAGACGCCCCTGCGGGGAGTACCAGAGCTCAGTTCTACTCCACTTTACAGCAAAAGAAGGGCCACAATTCATCGTTAAAAAAAGCAGCTAGTTCTAGTGAACTGGATGCTCACCAAGAATTGCAACATTTCATTGGGAGAGAAGCAAAGGAAGTTCTAGTCAACTCTACGGAGAAAGAAGCGCAACAATTCATGGTGAAGGAAGCAGAGTTTAGTTCTAGTTTACTCTACAGTCAAAAAGGGCCACAATTCAACGTGAAGGTAGCAGACTTGAGTTATAGTCCACTCTACTGTCAAAAAAGGGAAACAATTCATTGTGAAAGTACCAGAGTTCAGTTCTAGTCTACATTACAGCAAAAGAAGAGCCACAAATCACCGTGAAAAAAGTGCAGGTAGTTCTAGTCAACTAGATGCTGGCGAAGAATTGCAAAACTTCACCGTGAAAGAAGCAGAGGAAGTTGTCGTCATCTGTACAAGCGAAGAACGGCAACAATTCACGGTCAAGGGACCAGAATTTAGTTCTAGTCCATTGTACAGTCAAAAAAGGGCAACAATTCATCGTGAAGGTAGGAGACTTCTGTTCTAGTCCATTATACAGGCAAAACGAGCAACAATTCGTTGGGAAAGTACCAGACTTCAGTTATAGTCCACTTTACAGCCAAAGAAGAGCCACAATTCACCGTGAAAAAAGCGCAGGTAGTTCTAGTCAACTAGATTCTTACGAAGAATTGCAAAACTTCATCGTGAAAGAAGCAGAGGAAGTTGTAGTCATCTGTACAAGCGAAGAACGGCAACAATTCACGGTCAAGGGTGCAGAATTTAGTTCTAGTCCATTCTACAGTCACAAAAGGGCAACAATTCATCGTGAAGGTAGGAGACTTCAGTTCTACTCCATTAGACAGGCAAAAAGAGCAACAATTCGTCGGGAAAGTACCAGAGTCCAGTTATAGTCCACTTTACAGCCAAAGAAGAGCCACAAATCACCGTGAAAAAAGTGCAGGTAGTTCTAGTCAACTAGATGCTGGCGAAGAATTGCAAAACTTCATCGTGAAAGAAGCAGAGTTAAGTTGTAGTCCACTCAACAGTAAAAAGGGGCAATAATTCATCGTGAAAGTAGGAGACTTAAGTTCTACTCCATTACACAGGCAAAAAGAGCAACAATTCGTCGGTAAAGTACAAGACTTCAGTTATAGTCCACTTTACAGCCAAAGAAGGGCCACAATTCACTGTGAAAAAAGCGCAGGTAGTTCTAGTCAACTAGATGCTGGAAAAGAATTGCAAAACTTCATGGTGAAAGAAGCAGAGGAAGTTGTAGTCATCGGTACAAGCGAAGAACGGCAACGTTTGAAGGTCAAGGGAGCAGAATTTAGTTCTAGTCCATTCTACAGTCAAAAAAGGGCAACAATGCATCGCCAAGTAAGCAGACTTCAGTTCTCGTCCACACTACAGGCAAATAAGGGCAACAATTCATCATGAAAGTACCAGAGCTCAGTTCTACTCCACTTTACAGCAAAAGAAGGGCCACAATTCATCGTTAAAAAAAGCAGCTAGTTCTAGTGAACAGGATGCTGGCCAAGAATTGCAACGTTTCATTGGGAGAGAAGCAGAGGAAGTTCTTGTCAACTCTACGGAGAAAGAAGCGCAACAATTCATGGTGAAGGAAGCAGAGTTTAGTTCTAGTTTACTCTACAGCCAAAAAGGGCAACAATGCAACGTGAAGGTAGCAGACTTGAGTTATAGTCCACTCTACTGTCAAAAAAGGGAAACAATTCATCGTGAAAGTACCAGAGTTCAGTTCTAGTCTACATTACAGCAAAAGAAGAGCCACAAATCACCGTGAAAAAAGTGCAGGTAGTTCTAGTCAACTAGATGCTGGTGAAGAATTGCAAAACTTCATCGTGAAAGAAGCAGAGTTAAGTTATAGTCCACTCAACAGTAAAAAAAGAGCAACAATTCAACGTGAAGGTAGCAGACTTGAGTTCTAGTCCACTCTACAGTCAATAAAGGGCAACAATTCATCGTTAAAGTAACAGAGTTCAGTTCTAGTCTACTTTACAGCCAAAGAAGGGCCACAATTCACCGTGAAAAAAGCGCAGGTAGTTCTAATCAACTAGATTCTCGCGAAGAATTGCAAAACTTCACCGTGAAAGAAGCAGAGGAAGTTGTAGTCATCTGTACAAGCGAAGAACGGCTACAATTCACGGTCAAGGGACCAGAATTTACTTCTAGTCCATTCTACAGTCAAAAAAGGGCAACAATTCATCGTGAAGGTAGGAGACCTCAGTTCTAGTACATTATACAGGCAAAACGAGCAACAATTCGACGGTAAAGTACCCGAATTCAGTTATAGTCCACTTTACAGCCAAAGAAGAGTCACGATTCACCGTGAAAAAAGCGCAGGACGTTCTAGCCAACTAGATTCTTACGAAGAATTGCAAAACTTCATCGTGAAAGAATCAGAGGAAGTTGTAGTCATCTTTACCAGCGAAGAACGGCAAAAATTCACGGTCAAGAGAGCAGAATTTAGTTCTAGTCCATTCTACAGTCACAAAAGGGCAACAATTCAACGTGAAGGTAGCAGACTTGAGTTATAGTCCACTCTACTGTCAAAAAAGGGCAACAATTCATCGTGAAAGTACCAGAGTTCAGTTCTATTCTACATTACAGCCAAAGAAGAGCCACAAATCACCGTGAAAAAAGTGCAGGTAGTTTTAGTCAACTAGATGCTGGCGAAGAATTGCAAAACTTCATCGTGAAAGAAGCAGAGTTAAGTTGTAGTCCACTCAACAATAAAAAAAGAGCAGCAATTCAACGTGAAGGTAGCAGACTTGAGTTCTTGTCCACTCTACAGGCAAAAAAGGGCAACAATTCATTGTGAAACAACCAGAGTTCAGTTCTAGTCCACTTTACAGCCAAACAAGGGCCACAATTCACCGTGAAAAAAGCGCAGGTAGTTCTAATCAAGTAGATTATGGCGTAGAATTGCAAAACTTCACCGTGAAAGAAGCAGAGGAAGTTGTAGTCATCTGTACAAGCGAAGAACGGCAACAATTCACGGTCAAGAGACCAGAATTGAGTTCTAGTCCATTCTACAGTCAAAAAAGGGCAACAATTCATCGTGAAGGTAGGAGACTTCAGTTCTAGTCCATTATACAGGCAAAACGAGCAACAATTTCTCAGGAAAGTACCAGACTTCCGTTATAGTCCACTTTACAGCCAAAGAAGAGCCACAATTCATCGTGAAAAAAGCGCAGGTAGTTCTAGTCAACTAGATTCTGACGAAGAATTGCAAAACTTCATCGTGAAAGAAGCAGAGGAAGTTGTAGTCATCTGTACAAGCGAAGAACGGCAACAATTGACGGTCATGGGTGCAGAATTTAGTTCTAGTCCATTCTACAGTCAAAAAAGGGCAACAATTCATCGTGAAAGTAGGAAACTTCAGTTCTAGTCCATTACACAGGCAAAAAGAGCAACAATTCGGCGGGAAAGTACCAGACTTCAGTTATAGTCCACTTTACAGCCAAAGAAGGGCCACAATTGACCGTGAAAAAAGCGCAGGTAGTTCTAGGCAACTAGATGCTGGCAAAGAATTGCAAAACTTCATCGTGAAAGAAGCAGAGGAAGTTGTAGTCATCTGTACAAGCGAAGAACTACATCATTTCAAGGTCAAGGAAGCAGAATTTAGTTCTAGTCCATTCTACAGTCAAAAAAGGGCAACAATGCATCGCGAAGTAAGCAGACTTCACTTCTCGTCCACACTACAGGTAAATAAGGGCAACAATTCATCATGAAAGTACCAGAGCTCAGTTCTACTCCACTTTACAGCAAAAGAAAGGCCACAATTCATCGTTAAAAAAAGCAGCTAGTTCTAGTGAACTGGATGCTCGCCAAGAATTGCAACATTTCATTGGGAGAGAAGCAGAGGAAGTTCTTGTCAACTCTACGGAGAAAGAAGCGCAACAATTGATGGTGAAGGAAGCAGAGTTTAGTTCTAGTTTACTCTACAGTCAAAAAGGGCAACAATTCAACGTGAAGGTAGCAGACTTGAGTTATAGTCCACTCTACTGTCAAAAAAGGGAAACAATTCATCGTGAAAGTACCAGAGTTCAGTTCTAGTCTACATTACAGCAAAAGAAGAGCCACAAATCACCGTGAAAAAAGTGCAGGTAGTTCTAGTCAACTAGATGCTGGCGAAGAATTGCAAAACTTCATCGTGAAAGAAGCAGAGTTAAGTTATAGTCCACTCAACAGTAAAAAAAGAGCAACAATTCAACGTGAAGGTAGCAGACTTGAGTTCTAGTCCACTCTACAGTCAATAAAGGGCAACAATTCATCGTGAAAGTAACAGAGTTCAGTTCTAGTCTACTTTACAGCCAAAGAAGGGCCACAATTCACCGTGAAAAAAGCGCAGGTAGTTCTAATCAACTAGACTCTCGCGAAGAATTGCAAAACTTCACCGTGAAAGAAGCAGAGGAAGTTGTAGTCATCTGTACAAGCGAAGAACGGCAACAATTCACGGTCAAGGGACCAGAATTTACTTCTAGTCCATTCTACAGTCAAAAAAGGGCAACAATTCATCGTGAAGGTAGGAGACTTAAATTCTAGTACATTATACAGGCAAAACGAGCAACAATTCGTCGGGAAAGTACCAGACTTCAGTTATAGTCCACTTTACAGCCAAAGAAGAGCCACAATTCACCGTGAAAAAAGCGCAGGACGTTCTAGCCAACTAGATTCTTAAGAAGAATTGCAAAACTTCATCGTGAAAGAATCAGAGGAAGTTGTAGTCATCTTTACCAGCGAAGAACGGCAACAATTGACGGTCAAGAGAGCAGAATTTAGTTCTAGTCCATTCTACAGTCACAAAAGGGCAACAATTCAACGTGAATGTAGCAGACTTGAGTTATAGTCCACTCTACTGTCAAAAAAGGGCAACAATTCATCGTGAAAGTACCAGAGTTCAGTTCTAGTCTACATTACAGCCAAAGAAGAGCCACAAATCACCGTAAAAAAGTGCAGGTAGTTTTAGTCAACTAGATGCTGGCGAAGAATTGCAAAACTTCATCGTGAAAGAAGCAGAGTTAGGTTGTAGTCCACTCAACAATAAAAAAAGAGCAACAATTCAACGTGAAGGTAGCAGACTTGAGTTCAAGTCCACTCTACAGGCAAAAAAGGGCAACAATTCATTGTGAAACAACCAGAGTTCAGTTCTAGTCCACTTTACAGCCAAACAAGGGCCACAATTCACCGTGAAAAAAGCGCAGGTAGTTCTAATCAAGTAGATTATGGCGAAGAATTGCAAAACTTCACCGTGAAAGAAGCAGAGGAAGTTGTAGTCATCTGTACAAGCGAAGAACGGCAACAATTCACGGTCAAGAGACCAGAATTGAGTTCTAGTCCATTCTACAGTCAAAAAAGGGCAACAATTCATCGTGAAGGTAGGAGACTTCAGTTCTAGTCCATTATACAGGCAAAACGAGCAACAATTTCTCGGGAAAGTACCAGACTTCCGTTATAGTCCACTTTACAGCCAAAGAAGAGCCACAATTCATCGTGAAAAAAGCGCAGGTAATTCTAGTCAACTAGATTCTGACGAAGAATTGCAAAACTTCATCGTGAAAGAAGCAGAGGAAGTTGTAGTCATCTGTACAAGCGAAGAACGGCAACAATTGACGGTCATGGGTGCAGAATTTAGTTCTAGTCCATTCTACAGTCAAAAAAGGGCAACAATTCATCGTGAAAGTAGGAAACTTCAGTTCTAGTCCATTACACAGGCAAAAAGAGCAACAATTCATCGGGAAAGTACCAGATTTCAGTTATAGTCCACTTTACAGCCAAAGAAGGGCCACAATTGACCGTGAAAAAAGCGCAGGTAGTTCTAGGCAACTAGATGCTGGCAAAGAATTGCAAAACTTCATCGTGAAAGAAGCAGAGGAAGTTGTAGTCATCTGTACAAGCGAAGAACGGCAACATTTCAAGGTCAAAGGAGCAGAATTTAGTTCTAGTCCATTCTACAGTCAAAAAAGGGCAACAATGCATCGCCAAGTAAGCAGACTTCAGTTCTCGTCCACACTACAGGTAAATAAGGGCAACAATTCATCATGAAAGTACCAGAGCTCAGTTCTACTCCACTTTACAGCAAAAGAAGGGCCACAATTCATCGTTAAAAAAAGCAGCTAGTTCTTGTGAATTGGATGCTCGCCGAGAATTGCAACATTTCATTGGGAGAGAAGCAAAGGAAGTTCTAGTCAACTCTACGGAGAAAGAAGCGCAACAATTCATGGTGAAGGAAGCAGAGTTTAGTTCTAGTTTACTCTACAATCAAAAAGGGCAATATTTCAACGTGAAGGTAGCAGACTTGAGTTATAGTCCACTCTACTGTCAAAAAAGGGCAACAATTCATCGTGAATGTACCAGAGTTCAGTTCTAGTCTACATTACAGCCAAAGAAGAGCCACAAATCACCGTGAAAAAAGTGCAGGTAGTTTTAGTCAACTAGATGCTGGCGAAGAATTGCAAAACTTCATCGTGAAAGAAGCAGAGTTAAGTTGTAGTCCACTCAACAATAAAAAAAGAGCAACAATTCAACGTGAAGGTAGCAGACTTGAGTTCTAGTCCACTCTACAGGCAAAAAAGGGCAACAATTCATTGTGAAAAAACCAGAGTTCAGTTCTAGTCCACTTTACAGCCAAACAAGGGCCACAATTCACCGTGAAAAAAAGCGCAGGTAGTTCTAATCAAGTAGATTCTGGCGAAGAATTGCAAAACTTCACCGTGAAAGAAGCAGAGGAAGTTGTAGTCATCTGTACAAGCGAAGAACGGCAACAATTCATGGTCAAGTGACCAAAATTGAGTTCTAGTCCTATCTACAGTCAAAAAAGGGCAACAATTCATCGTGAAGGTAGGAGACTTCAGTTCTATTCCATTATACAGGCAAAACGAGCAACAATTCCTCGGGAAAGTACCAGACTTCTGTTATAGTCCACTTTACAGCCAAAGAAGAGCCACAATTCATCGTGAAAAAAGCGCAGGTAGTTCTAGTCAACTAGATTCTTACAAAGAATTGCAAAACTTCATCGTGAAAGAAGCAGAGGAAGTTGTAGTCATCTGTACAAGCGAAGAAGGGCAACAATTGACGGTCATGGGTGCAGAATTTAGTTCTAGTCCATTCTACAGTCAAAAAAGAGCAACAATTCATCGTGAAAGTAGGAAACTTGAGTTCTAGTCCATTACACAGGCAAAAAGAGCAACAATTTGTCGGGAAAGTACCAGACTTCAGTTATAGTCCACTTTACAGCCAAAGAAGGGCCACAATTCACCGTGAAAAAAGCGCAGGTAGTTCTAGTCAACTAGATGCTGGCAAAGAATTGCAAAACTTCATCGTGAAAGAAGCAGAGGAAGTTGTAGTCATCTGTACAAGCGAAGAACGGCAACATTTCAAGGTCAAAGGAGCAGAATTTAGTTCTAGTCCATTCTACAGTCAAAAAAGGGCAACAATGCATCGCCAAGTAAGCAGACTTCAGTTCTCGTCCACACTACAGGCAAATAAGGGCAACAATTCATCATGAAAGTACCAGAGCTCAGTTCTACTCCACTTTACAGCAAAAGAAGGGCCACAATTCATCGTTAAAAAAAGCAGCTAGTTCTTGTGAATTGGATGCTCGCCAAGAATTGCAACATTTCATTGGGAGAGAAGCAAAGGAAGTTCTAGTCAACTCTACGGAGAAAGAAGCGCAACAATTCATGGTGAAGGAAGCAGACTTTAGTTCTAGTTTACTCTACAATCAAAAAGGGCAATAATTCAACGTGAAGGTAGCAGACTTGAGTTATAGTCCACTCTACTGTCAGAAAAGGGCAACAATTCATCGTGAATGTACCAGAGTTCAGTTCTAGTCTACATTACAGCCAAAGAAGAGCCACAAATCACCGTGAAAAAAGTGCAGGTAGTTCTAATCAATTAGATTCTGGCGAAGAATTGCAAAACTTCACCGTGAAAGAAGCAGAGAAAGTTGTAGTCATCTGTACAAGCGAAGAACGGCAACAATTCACGGTCAAGTGACCAAAATTGAGTTCTAGTCCATTCTACAGTCAAAAAAGGGCAACAATTCATCGTGAAGGTAGGAGACTTCAGTTCTATTCCATTATACAGGCAAAACGAGCAACAATTCCTCGGGAAAGTACCAGACTTCTGTTATAGTCCACTTTACAGCCAAAGAAGAGCCACAATTCATCGTGAAAAAAGCGCAGGTAGTTCTAGTCAACTAGATTCTTACAAAGAATTGCAAAACTTCATCGTGAAAGAAGCAGAGGAAGTTGTAGTCATCTGTACAAGCAAACAACGGCAACAATTGACGGTCATGGGTGCAGAATTTAGTACTAGTCCATTCTACAGTCAAAAAAGGGCAACAATTCATCGTGAAAGTAGGAAACTTCAGTTCTAGTCCATTACACAGGCAAAAAGAGCAACAATTCGTCGGGAAAGTACCAGACTTCAGCTATAGTCCACTTTACAGCCAAAGAAGGGCCACAATTCACCGTCAAAAAAGCGCAGGTAGTTCTAGTCAACTAGATGCTGGCAAAGAATTGCAAAACTTCATCGTGAAAGAAGCAGAGGAAGTTGTAGTCATCTGTACAAGCGAAGAACGGCAGCAATTGACGGTCATGGGTGCAGAATTTAGTACTAGTCCATTCTACAGTCAAAAAAGGGCAACAATTCATCGTGAAAGTAGGAAACTTCAGTTCTAGTCCATTACACAGGCAAAAAGAGCAACAATTCGTCGGGAAAGTACCAGACTTCAGTTATAGTCCACTTTACAGCCAAAGAAGGGCCACAATTGACCGTGAAAAAAGCGCAGGTAGTTCTAGGCAACTAGATGCTGGCAAAGAATTGCAAAACTTCATCGTGAAAGAAGCAGAGGAAGTTGTAGTCATCTGTACAAGCGAAGAACGGCAACATTTCAAGGTCAAAGGAGCAGAATTTAGTTCTAGTCCATTCTACAGTCAAAAAAGGGCAACAATGCATCGCCAAGTAAGCAGACTTCAGTTCTCGTCCACACTACAGGTAAATAAGGGCAACAATTCATCATGAAAGTACCAGAGCTCAGTTCTACTCCACTTTACAGCAAAAGAAGGGCCACAATTCATCGTTAAAAAAAGCAGCTAGTTCTTGTGAATTGGATGCTCGCCAAGAATTGCAACATTTCATTGGGAGAGAAGCAAAGGAAGTTCTAGTCAACTCTACGGAGAAAGAAGCGCAACAATTCATGGTGAAGGAAGCAGAGTTTAGTTCTAGTTTACTCTACAATCAAAAAGGGCAATATTTCAACGTGAAGGTAGCAGACTTGAGTTATAGTCCACTCTACTGTCAAAAAAGGGCAACAATTCATCGTGAATGTACCAGAGTTCAGTTCTAGTCTACATTACAGCCAAAGAAGAGCCACAAATCACCGTGAAAAAAGTGCAGGTAGTTTTAGTCAACTAGATGCTGGCGAAGAATTGCAAAACTTCATCGTGAAAGAAGCAGAGTTAAGTTGTAGTCCACTCAACAATAAAAAAAGAGCAACAATTCAACGTGAAGGTAGCAGACTTGAGTTCTATTCCACTCTACAGGCAAAAAAGGGCAACAATTCATTGTGAAAAAACCAGAGTTCAGTTCTAGTCCACTTTACAGCCAAACAAGGGCCACAATTCACCGTGAAAAAAAGCGCAGGTAGTTCTAATCAAGTAGATTCTGGCGAAGAATTGCAAAACTTCACCGTGAAAGAAGCAGAGGAAGTTGTAGTCATCTGTACAAGCGAAGAACGGCAACAATTCACGGTCAAGTGACCAAAATTGAGTTCTAGTCCTATCTACAGTCAAAAAAGGGCAACAATTCATCGTGAAGGTAGGAGACTTTAGTTCTATTCCATTATACAGGCAAAACGAGCAACAATTCCTCGGGAAAGTACCAGACTTCTGTTATAGTCCACTTTACAGCCAAAGAAGAGCCACAATTCATCGTGAAAAAAGCGCAGGTAGTTCTAGTCAACTAGATTCTTACAAAGAATTGCAAAACTTCATCGTGAAAGAAGCAGAGGAAGTTGTAGTCATCTGTACAAGCGAAGAAGGGCAACAATTGACGGTCATGGGTGCAGAATTTAGTTCTAGTCCATTCTACAGTCAAAAAAGAGCAACAATTCATCGTGAAAGTAGGAAACTTGAGTTCTAGTCCATTACACAGGCAAAAAGAGCAACAATTTGTCGGGAAAGTACCAGACTTCAGTTATAGTCCACTTTACAGCCAAAGAAGGGCCACAATTCACCGTGAAAAAAGCGCAGGTAGTTCTAGTCAACTAGATGCTGGCAAAGAATTGCAAAACTTCATCGTGAAAGAAGCAGAGGAAGTTGTAGTCATCTGTACAAGCGAAGAACGGCAACATTTCAAGGTCAAAGGAGCAGAATTTAGTTCTAGTCCATTCTACAGTCAAAAAAGGGCAACAATGCATCGCCAAGTAAGCAGACTTCAGTTCTCGTCCACACTACAGGCAAATAAGGGCAACAATTCATCATGAAAGTACCAGAGCTCAGTTCTACTCCACTTTACAGCAAAAGAAGGGCCACAATTCATCGTTAAAAAAAGCAGCTAGTTCTTGTGAATTGGATGCTCGCCAAGAATTGCAACATTTCATTGGGAGAGAAGCAAAGGAAGTTCTAGTCAACTCTACGGAGAAAGAAGCGCAACAATTCATGGTGAAGGAAGCAGACTTTAGTTCTAGTTTACTCTACAATCAAAAAGGGCAATAATTCAACGTGAAGGTAGCAGACTTCAGTTCTCGTCCACACTACAGGCAAATAAGGGCAACAATTCATCAAGAAAGTACCAGAGCTCAGTTCTACTCCACTTTACAGCAAAAGAAGGGCCACAATTCATGGTTAAAAAAGCAGCTAGTTCAAGTGAACTGGATGCTGGCCAAGAATTGCAACATTTCATTGGGAGAGAAACAGAGGAAGTTCTTGTCAACTCTACGGACAAAGAAGCGCAACAATTCATGGTGGAGGAAGCAGAGTTTAGTTCTAGTTTACTCTACAGTCAAAAAGGGCAACAATTCAACGTGAAGGTAGCAGACTTGAGTTCTAGTCCACTCTACTGTCAAAAAAGGGCAACAATTCATCGTGAAAGTACAAGAGTTCATTTCTAGTCTACATGACAGCCGAAGAAGAGCCACAAATCACCGTGAAAAAAGTGCAGGTAGTTTTAGTCAACTAGATGCTGGCGAAGAATTGCAAAACTTCACCGTGAAAGAAGCAGAAGAAGTTGTAGTCATCTGTACAAGCGAAGAACGGCAACAATTCACGGTCAAGAGACCAGAATTGAGTTCTAGTCCATTCTACAGTCAAAAAAGGGCAACAATTCATCGTGAAGGTAGGAGACTTCAGTTCTAGTCCATTATACAGGCAAAACGAGCAACAATTCCTCGGTAAAGTACCAGACTTCAGTTATAGTCCACTTTACAGCCAAAGAAGAGCCACAATTCATCGTGAAAAAAGCGCAGGTAGTTCTAGTCAACTAGATTCTTACGAAGAATTGCAAAACGTCATCGTGAAAGAAGCAGAGGAAGTTGTAGTCATCTGTACAAGCGAAGAACGGCAACAATTGACGGTCATGGGTGCAGAATTTAGTTCTAGTCCATTCTACAGTCAAAAAAGAGCAACAATTCATCGTGAAAGTACGAAACTTCAGTGCTAGTCCATTACACAGGCAAAAAGAGCAACAATTCGTCGGGAAAGTACCAGACTTCAGTTATAGTCCACTTTACAGCCAAAGAAGGGCCACAATTCACCGTGAAAAAAGCGCAGGTAGTTCTAGTCAACTAGATGCTGGCAAAGAATTGCAAAACTTCATCGTGAAAGAAGCAGAGGAAGTTGTAGTCATCTGTACAAGCGAAGAACGGCAACATTTCAAGGTCAAAGGAGCAGAATTTAGTTCTAGTCCATTCTACAGTTAAAAAAGGGCAACAATGCATCGCCAAGTAAGCAGACTTCAGTTCTCGTCCACACTACAGGCAAATAAGGGCAACAATTCATCATGAAAGTACCAGAGCTCAGTTCTACTCCACTTTACAGCAAAAGAAGGGCCACAATTCATCGTTAAAAAAAGCAGCTAGTTCTTGTGAATTGGATGCTCGCCAAGAATTGCAACATTTCATTGGGAGAGAAGCAAAGGTTGATTGATTCATTGTTGGAGTTTTTTTGGCGCAAGGGCCAGATGCGGCCAAAGAGCGCCAAGGCGATGATAATGACGTGTCAGTGGTACATGAATGGTGAATTAGAAGGTGTGGATAAAACAGATGTGGCATGGCTGTAAAGAGGCCTAAAATAGTCGCTGTAAAATGCGTAAAATCTATAGTTACTAAGAATATGGCAATGACTAATGAAGTGTGCTATGGATACGAGGGATGCATTGTAAAAGATTGATGATATACTAAGATATGTCAGAGGCTAAACTGAACTATTATCACAGTGGCATCCTCTTGAGAGGGGATGCATTACGTATTTCTTGGGCTGATAACATGCAAGACAACATCATTCAAAAAAGCGAGGACTGCTTTGGTAGTGAAAAGCTGTTCTTTGCCAAGAAACATAGCAGGATGAAGAGGGATCGAACAGCGGTATGCCAGAGGAAAATGTTTCTTCCTCTCTCTCTCGGCTTCCCTACATTCCAGGAGGACGTGAAGAACGGTGAGCCTCTCGCCACATCTACCACAGGTTGGAGGATCATTACCATTCAATAGAAAATTGTGGGTACCATATGTGTGTCCTATTCTGAGGCGACAGAATAGGACATCAGTTCGCCGTGTTTTTGATGCAGAGGGCCAGAAACCTAACTGTGGCTTAATCAAGTGAAGCTTATTATTTGTTTGCGCATCCCACAAACGTTGCCAGTAGCTTCGCAGTTTCTTCCGCAAGAAAGGTTTCAAATCTGTTACAGGGACAGCAGCGGTAGGATTAATAGCGTGCGATGTTATTGATGTGGCCATTTGATCGGCAAGAACATTACCCTCGATGTCTCTATGCCCAGGCACCCAGCATATTATGATTTGTTGTTTAGATGCATAAACAGAGCAGATCAGTAAGTAGAGGTTCATAATTACAGGGTGTTTATGTTTTTGCGGCATCATTAACGCTTTAACAACGCTTAAAGAGTCGGTAAATATTACAGCCTTTTGGAGTTTCAATCTATCAATGTGTTACACCGCCGATAGTACTGCATAGGCCTCTGCCGTAAAGATGCTTGTGTGGGGATAAAGTACATCGGATTCCAAGAAGGACGGACCGACTGCCGCATAGGAAACGCCAGCATGTGACTTTGATGCGTCTGTGTAAAATTCAGGGCAAGAGTATTTTGACTTTAGTTCTAAAAAGTGCATTTGAATGTGTGCATCTGGCGCGTGTTTTGTGACTTCAATAAACGATGTGTCACATTCAACCAGCTGCCACTGCCAAGGCGGTAGCAGCTTCGCTAGAGGCATTAGGCAATGTTCAAGTAGTGCAGCACCCATTTCTTCACTGAGCTTTCTCACGCGTAGCGAGAAGGGCTGCTTCGCTGTTGGTCGATTATTAAATAGTGTGGCAGATGTGGTATCGTTTATGGTAAAATAGGTAGGATGTGTACGGTTTGAATTTATTTTAAGGAAATATGTAAAGCTGGCATAAGTCCTCTGAAGGTGGAGCGACCACACGTTCGCTTCCACATAAAGGCTTTGTACGGGGCTTGTCCTGAAGGCCCCAGTCGCGAGGCGGATTCCTAAATGGTGAACAGGATCCAACATTTTTAAAGCGCTGGGTGCAGCAGACTGGTAAACTATCGCCCCGTAGTCAAGTCGTGAGCCGACCAGGCACCTGTACAAGTTCAAAATGCATTTCCTGTCACTGCCCCATGTTGTACGCGACAGCAGCTTCAATAAGTTCATTGTTTTCAGGCACTTAGCCTTCAAATATTTGATGTGCGGAACGAATGTGAGTTTTGAGTCCAATATGATGCCTAGAAACTTGTGCTCTTTGCTTACAGGTAATGTGGTACCAGACAGCTCAATAGCAGGGTCTGGTACTATTCCTCTCTTATTAGTGAAAAGGACGCATGTGCTTTTCTGTGGGCTCAACCTAAAACCGTTTTCATCAGCCCATTTAGCCACTTTATTTAAGCCATGCTGGACATGTCGTTCGCAGACAGCAAAGTTGCACGATTTAAAACCAATCTGGACATCATCTACATATACAGAGTAGAACATCGTTCGTGGAATAGCCGCGCGTAGAGAATTCATTTTCACAATAAACAGTGTACAGCTAAGCACACCGCCCTGCGGGACACCAGTTTCCTGGGTGAAAGACCTAGACAAGGCCTGGCCCACCCTTACACGAAAGGTACGGTTAGAAAGGTAGCTTTGCAGAGTACTCAACATGTTGCCGCGGACACCCATAGCGGAAAGGTCTCGGATAATACCGAAGCGCCATGTGGTGTCATATGCCTTCTCTAAATCAAGAAATACGGAGAGAAAAAACTGTTTGTGTATAAAGGCATCCCTTATGATTGCCTCGATGCGGACAAGGTGGTCTGTAGTCGACCTACCTTCCCGGAAGCCACATTGGTAAGGATCTAGTATTCCGTTGCTTTCTAGGACACAGATTAGGCGCCGGTTAATCATCTTTTCGAAGAGCTTGCACAGACAGCTTGTCAAAGCAATGGGTCTGTAGCTACTAGGTAAGGACGGGTCCTTGCCCTGTTTAAGTATGGGGATTACTATAGCCTCTTTCCAAGAAGATGGAATGGAACCAGCAGCCCACATGACATTAAAAAGAGAGAGAAGTGTCTTTTGTGTTTCAGGGTGTAGGTGCTTGATCATTTCATACATGATACGGTCAGCACCTGGTGCCGAACCGTTGCAACAAGCAAGAGAAGCTTTAAGTTCAGCTAAACTGAAAGGGCAGTTGTAATGTTCATTTCGGGCACATTTCCGATCGAGGGGCTGTCGCTCTGCGCGTTCTTTGAACCTCAGGAATGTTTGTGTATAATGAGATGCACTGGAGACATATTCAAAGTGTTCGCCCAGACAGTTTGCCTGATTCTCCAGGCCATCTCCTTGGGTACTCACTAAGGGCAGCGGGTTCGTCTCACGGCCCTTTAATTTATTCACCCTGTTCCATACTTTTGCCTCGTCTGTGTAGGAATTTATTCCAGAAATGTACCTTTCCCAACTCTCTCTCTTTGCACGTCGACGTGTCCTTCTGCCTTGCGATTTAACCTGTTTGAAATTAATAAGATTTTCGGCAGTAGGAGAATCGCGAAGCAATCCCCAAGCTTTGTTTTGATTTTTGCGGGCTTTACGACATTCTTCGTTCCACCAAGGAATGCGGCGCTTCTGAGCCAGTCCACTAGTTTGTTTAATACATTTTGTAGCAGCGTCAATAATAAAACCAGTTAGATATGCTACGGCGTCGTCCACGTTAAGAGCAACAATGTCATCACGGCCTAAGTGTGTTAGCTCTCGGAACAATTCCCAGTTCGCCGAGTCCATGTTCCATCGAGGAGGTGGTGACAAGCATCCATCTCGTTTCGTTGAGTTCAACATAATTGGGAAGTGGTCGCTTCCATAGGGGTTCTTGAGGACGGACCACTCCAGGTATGGCATTAGAGTGCTCGACACTATGCTTAAGTCTATGGACGAGTATGTGTTATGTGTAATACTGTAGTACGTAGGTTCTTTCTTGTTCAATACACATTCACCTGAAGAAAACAGAAAATTTTCTATAAGGCGCCCTCGCGCATCGCAACGAGAGTCGCCCCACAGGGGGCTATGAGCGTTAAGGTCACCAGCGACTATGTATGGCGGAGGAAGTTCATCGTTGAATTGATTGATTGTTGGAGTTTTTTGGCGCAAGGGCCAGATGCGGCCAAAGAGCGCCAAGGCGATGATAATGACGTGTCAGTGGTACATGAATGGTGAATTAGAAGGTGTGGATAAAACAGATGTGGCATGGCTGTAAAGAGGCCTAAAATAGTCGCTGTAAAATGCGTAAAATCTATAGGTACTAAGAATATGGCAATGACTAATGAAGTGTGCTATGGATACGAGGGATGCATTGTGAAAGATTGATGATATACTAAGATATGTCAGAGGCTAAACTGAACTATTATCACAGTGGCATCCTCTTGAGAGAGGATGCATTACGTATTTCTTGGGCTGATAACATGCAAGACAACATCATTCAAAAAAGCGAGGACTGCTTTGGTAGTGAAAAGCGGTTCTTTGCCAAGAAACATAGCAGGATGAAGAGGGATAGAACAGCGGTATGCCAGAGGAAAATGTTTCTTCCTCTCTCTCTCGGCTTCCCTACATTCCAGGAGGACGTGAAGAACGGTGAGCCTCTCGCCACATCTACCACAGGTTGGAGGATCATTACCACTCAATAGAAAATTGTGGGTACCATATGTGTGTCCTATTCTGAGGCGACAGAATAGGACATCAGTTCGCCGTGTTTTTGATGCAGAGGGCCAGAAACCTAACTGTGGCTTAATCAAGTGAAGCTTATTATTTGTTTGCGCATCCCACAAACGTTGCCAGTAGCTTCGCAGTTTCTTCCGCAAGAAAGGTTTCAAATCTGTTACAGGGACAGCAGCGGTAGGATTAATAGCGTGCGATGTTATTGATGTGGCCATTTGATCGGCAAGAACATTACCCTCGATGTCTCTATGCCCAGGCACCCAGCATATTATGATTTGTTGTTTAGATACATAAACAGAGCAGATCAGTGAGTAGAGGTTCATAATTACAGGGTTTTTATGTTTTTGCGGCATCATTAACGCTTTAACAACGCTTAAAGAGTCGGTAAATATTACAGCCTTTTGGAGTTTCAATCTATCAATGTGTTTCACCGCCGATAGTACTGCATAGGCCTCTGCCGTAAAGATGCTTGTGTGGGGATAAAGTACATCGGATTCCAAGAAGGACGGACCGACTGCCGCATAGGAAACGCCAGCATGTGACTTTGATGCGTCTGTGTAAAATTCAGGGCAAGAGTATTTTGACTTTAGTTCTAAAAAGTGCATTTGAATGTGTGCATCTGGCGCGTGTTTTGTGACTTCAATAAACGATGTGTCACATTCAACCAGCTGCCACTGCCAAGGCGGTAGCAGCTTCGCTGGAGGCATTAGGCAATGTTCAAGTAGTGCAGCACCCATTTCTTCACCGAGCTTTCTCACGCGTAGCGAGAAGGGCTGCTTCGCTGTTGGTCGATTATTAAATAGTGTGGCAGATGTGGTATCGTTTATGGTAAAATAGGTAGGATGTGTACGGTTTGAATTTATTTTAAGGAAATATGTAAAGCTGGCATAAGTCCTCTGAAGGTGGAGCGACCACACGTTCGCTTCCACATAAAGGCTTTGTACGGGGCTTGTCCTGAAGGCCCCAGTCGCGAGGCGGATTCCTAAATGGTGAACAGGGTCCAACATTTTTAAGGCGCTGTGTGCAGCAGACTGGTAAACTATCGCCCCGTAGTCAAGTCGTGAGCCGACAAGGCACCTGTACAAGTTCAAAATGCATTTCCTGTCACTGCCCCATGTTGTACGCGACAGCAGCTTCAATAAGTTCATTGTTTTCAGGCACTTAGCCTTCAAATATTTGATGTGCGGAACGAATGTGAGTTTTGAGTCCAATATGATGCCTAGAAACTTGTGCTCTTTGCTTACAGGTAATGTGGTACCAGACAGCTCAATAGCAGGGTCTGGTACTATTCCTCTCTTATTAGTGAAAAGGACGCATGTGCTTTTCTGTGGGCTCAACCTAAAACCGTTTTCATCAGCCCATTTAGCCACTTTATTTAAGCCATGCTGGACATGTCGTTCGCAGACAGCAAAGTTGCACGATTTAAAACCAATCTGGACATCATCTACATATACAGAGTAGAACATCGTTCGTGGAATAGCCGCGCGTAGAGAATTCATTTTCACAATAAACAGTGTACAGCTAAGCACACCGCCCTGCGGGACACCAGTTTCCTGGGTGAAAGACCTAGACAAGGCCTGGCCCACCCTTACACGAAAGGTACGGTTAGAAAGGTAGCTTTGCAGAGTACTCAACATGTTGCCGCGGACACCCATAGCAGAAAGGTCTCGGATAATACCGAAGCGCCATGTGGTGTCATATGCCTTCTCTAAATCAAGAAATACGGAGAGAAAAAACTGTTTGTGTATAAAGGCATCCCTTATGATTGCCTCGATGCGGACAAGGTGGTCTGTAGTCGACCTACCTTCCCGGAAGCCACATTGGTAAGGATCTAGTATTCCGTTGCTTTCTAGGACACAGATTAGGCGCCGGTTAATCATCTTTTCGAAGAGCTTGCACAGACAGCTTGTCAAAGCAATGGGTCTGTAGCTACTAGGTAAGGACGGGTCCTTGCCCTGTTTAAGTATGGGGATTACTATAGCCTCTTTCCAAGAAGATGGAATGGAACCAGCAGCCCACATGACATTAAAAAGAGAGAGAAGTGTCTTTTGTGTTTCAGGGTGTAGGTGCTTGATCATTTCATACATGATACGGTCAGCACCTGGTGCCGAACCGTTGCAACAAGCAAGAGAAGCTTTAAGTTCAGCTAAACTGAACGGGCAGTTGTAATGTTCATTTCGGGCACATTTCCGATCGAGGGGCTGTCGCTCTGCGCGTTCTTTGAACCTCAGGAATGTTTGTGTATAATGAGATGCACTGGAGACATATTCAAAGTGTTCGCCCAGACAGTTTGTCTGATTCTCCAGGCCATCTCCTTGGGTACTCACTAAGGGCAGCGGGTTCGTCTCACGGCCCTTTAATTTATTCACCCTGTTCCATACTTTTGCCTCGTCTGTGTAGGAATTTATTCCAGAAATGTACCTCTCCCAACTCTCTCTCTTGGCACGTCGACGTGTCCTTCTGCCTTGCGATTTAACCTGTTTGAAATTAATAAGATTTTCGGCAGTAGGAGAATCGCGAAGCAATCCCCAAGCTTTGTTTTGATTTTTGCGGGCTTTACGACATTCTTCGTTCCACCAAGGAATGCGGCGCTTCTGAGCCAGTCCACTAGTTTGTTTAATACATTTTGTAGCAGCGTCAATAATAAAACCAGTTAGATATGCTACGGCGTCGTCCACGTTAAGAGCAACAATGTCATCACGGCCTAAGTGTGTTAGCTCTCGGAACAGTTCCCAGTTCGCCGAGTCCATATTCCATCGAGGAGGTGGTGACAAGCATCCATCTCGTTTCGTTGAGTTCAACATAATTGGGAAGTGGTCGCTTCCATAGGGGTTCTTGAGGACGGACCACTCCAGGTATGGCATTAGAGTGCTCGACACTATGCTTAAGTCTATGGACGAGTATGTGTTATGTGTAATACTGTAGTACGTAGGTTCTTTCTTGTTCAATACACATTCACCTGAAGAAAACAGAAAATTTTCTATAAGGCGCCCTCGCGCATCGCAACGAGAGTCGCCCCACAGGGGGCTATGAGCGTTAAGGTCACCAGCGACTATGTATGGCGGAGGAAGTTCATCGATGAAGCTCTGAAATTCTGTTCTGGAAAGCTGATGGGAAGGGGGAATGTAGATGGAGCTAATTGTGACTAGTTTACCAAACAACACTGCTCGGACAGCAACTGCCTCAAGGGACGTTCGGAGGCTTAATTGCTGACATGCAACGCCCTTATCGACCATTACGGCCACACCCCCTGACGAGGCGAGAGCGTCGTCGCGGTCTTTGCGGAAAGTGACATATTGCTTTAAAAAGTTCGTCTGAGTTAATTTTAGGTGTGTTTCTTGTACACACATCACCTTTGGACTGAATTTGCGGAGGAGTTCTTTAACATCGTCAAGATTACGTAGAAGTCCTCTCACGTTCCATTGTAATACTTGTGTATCCATAATGGAAAAGAAGTTAGTGATGTGTGTACAGAAAGAAAGAAGTTAGTTCACGAGACCTTTCCAGGCCCCGTGATGCGTGGTTTTCCTTTCTTCCCGGTGCGCTCCAGGGAGCTGCACCGTTCTTTGGGCGTCTGAGACGCCGGTGGTCTGCTTGTGTCCATCACCTCGTCTGAGGCGGTGGACAGTGCCCGCTCAGCGGGGATGTTCGCGGGGGTTTCAGGCCGAACTGCACGGGCAGTGGCCCTGGGTCCAGCAGGCCCGCGGGTCTGCTGGCCCTCCTTGGCAGGGGGCGGAACAGCGCTGGCTGCTCCAGCCGGGGGGGCTGATGGCGTGACCGCCGTCACACTCCGTGTGACTTGGGCAGCCGCCGAAAGATGTGGCGCTGCCCCCCGGCGCGCCACATCGGAATATGAAGGACTGGACTGGTTATGGAGATAGAAACGCCTACGTGCCTCTGGGAAAGATAGGTTCAGTTTGACTTTCAGTTCTATAATTTGTTTCTCTTTTTTCCACGAGGGGCACGATCGCGAGTAGGCGGGGTGATCTCCTTCACAGTTGGCACAGCGGGTTGCTGAAGTGCAGATGTCAGAAGCGTGTTCATTTGAACCACACTTAGCACAAGTAGCGCGCCCTCGGCAGTTTTGCGACCCATGCCCAAAACGCTGACACTTGAAGCATCGACGCGGATTTGGGATGTATGGCCTGACACGAAGCTTGCAGTAGCCGGTTTCAATTGATTCTGGTAGATTGCTAGTTCCGAAAGTAATGATAATGTGCTTGGTAGGTATTTGCTTGTCATCTCGCCTTAATGTTATCCTCTGCACCTTGACTACGTTCTGGTCTTGCCATCCTTCAAGTAGTTCGCTTTCACTTAGTTCAAGGAGATCGTCCTCCGAGACGACACCGCGCACTGTGTTCATTGACCTGTGGGGGCCCACAGACACGGGGATGTCTCCAAACGCCACAAGTTTCGAAAGCTTGTCGTACTGTGCTTTGTCGCGAACTTCTAGAAGAAGATCGCCGCTTCCCATCTTTGTTACTTTATAGCCTGGGCCGATTGCTTCTTTGAGACATTTGGCTACAACAAATGGCGAGATCATTCGGACTGTCCTAGTTTCATGCTGGCTGTGTATGACGTGATACTTCGGGAAAGACTGCTGTGGTTTCAAAAAGAAATTAAAACTTTCATCGGTGCGCCCCCTTTTCAGGGAGCGATCAGGAAGTGGGGGAAAAGGATTTGCCATATGAAATTGCTAAATTCGGCGGCGATGGTAGCCACCCACCACCGAGCCCAACAAGGGGACGCTACAAGGATGGAATGCTTGCAGACGCCAGCCATGCATCGCCGCTATAACCTAATATAAAATACCCAAGGTTGGATAGCTACACCAGGTTAACCCTTGCCGCCCAGAAATTCGGAAGTGAGAAGAAGTGACTAGAAGACAGGACAGATGGAAAAGTGAGAGAGAAAGACAAAAGATTGAAGAGGGGGACAGGAAAAGGCGACTGCCGATTTCCTCCAGGTGGGTCAGTCTGGAGGTGCCGTCTATGTGAAGCAGAGGCCGAAGAGGTGTGTTGCCTCTGCCGGGGGGCCTTAAAGGTCCAAACACCCGGCATCGGCTCAACCTCCAGGATCCCCCTTTCCCCAGACACGGCAAAGCCACGCACGGCTACGCGTGGGAGGGTCCAACCCCCGTGTGCTCAGGTACGTGGTGGCGCAACTCACCAAACGCCTGCTTGCGCAGACGCCCCTGCGGGAAGTTCATCGTTGAAGCTCTGAAATTCTGTTCTGGAAAGCTGATGGGAAGGGGGAATGTAGATGGAGCTAATTGTGACTAGTTTACCAAACAACAATGCTCGGACAGCAACTGCTTCAAGGGACGTTCGGAGGGTTAATTGCTGACATGCAACGCCCTTATCGACCATTACGGCCACACCCCCTGACGAGGCGAGAGCGTCGTCGCGGTCTTTGCGGAAAGTGACATATTGCCATAAAAAGTTCGTCTGTGTTAATTTTAGGTGTGTTTCTTGTACACACATCACCTTTGGACTGAATTTGCGGAGGAGTTCTTTAACATCGTCAAGATTACGTAGAAGTCCTCTCACGTTCCATTGTAATACTTGGGTATCCATAATGGAAAAGAAGTTAGTGATGTGTGTACAGAAAGATAGAAGTTAGTTCACGAGACCTTTCCAGGCCCCGTAATACGGGATTTTTCTTTTCTCCCGACGCGCTCCATGGAGCTACGCCGTTCCTTCGGCGCCTGGGACGCCGGAGTAGTGATGATTGCATCCATTGCCTCGTCAGAGGCGCTGGCTGCTGCCCGCTCCGCGGGCACACTAGGGGGTTTTTTGGGGCCGGTCTGCACGAGCAGTGGCCCTGGGACCGGCAGGCCCGGAGGACTGCTGGCCCTGCGATGTAGGGGGCGGAACAGCACTGGCTGCTCCTGCCAGGGGGGCTGATGGTGTCACCGCTGTCACACTCTGTGTGACTCGGGCAGCCGCCGCAGGATGTGACGCTGCCCCCCGGCGCGCCACATCGGTGTAGGAAGGACTGGACTGGTTGTGGGCAGAAAAACGCTTGCGCGCCTCTGGAAAGGAAATGTTTAGCTTGACTTTGAGCTGTAATATTTCTTTTTCTTTCTTCCATGACGGGCACGATCGCGAATAGGCGGGGTGGTCTCCATCACAGTTGGCACAATGGGTTGTGGAAGTGCAGTTATCTGAGGCGTGTTCTTTAGAAGCACATTTTGCACAAGTAGCGCGCCCTCGGCAGCTCTGAGACCCATGCCCAAAACGCTGACACTTGAAGCATCGGCGCGGATTGGGTATGTACGGTCGTACACGGAGCTTATAATATCCCGTCTCGATTGAATCTGGAAGGTCACTTGTTCCAAACGTGATAATTACATGCTTTGTGGGAATTTCCTTGTCGTCACGCCTTAACTTAATTCTTTGAACCTTTACTACGTTTTGGTCTTGCCATCCATCCAACAGCTCGCTTTCGCTGAGTTCTACAAGGTCGTCATCCGAGATGACACCACGTACAGTGTTCATTGACCTGTGAGGGCCCACTGAGACGGGGATGTCACCAAATGCAACAAGTTTAGACAATTTGTTATACTGGGGTTTATCACGCACTTCCAGAAGCAGGTCTCCGCTTCCCATCTTAGTTACCTTGTAACCTGGGCCGATTGCTTCTGTCAGGCATTTTGCTACGACAAATGGAGATATAGTACAGACTGTCTTCGTTTCGTGTTGGCTATGAATGACATGGTACTTGGGAAATATTTCTTTGGGTTTCATGAAAAAGTTGAAAGTGTCATCGGTGCGCCCCCTTTTCAGGGAGCGATCAGGAAGTGGGGGAAAAGGATTTGCCATATGAAATTGCTAAATTCGGCGGCGATGGTAGCCACCCACCACCGAGCCCAACAAGGGGACGCTACAAGGATGGAATGCTTGCAGACGCCAGCGATGCATCGCCGCTATAACCTAATATAAAATACCCAAGGTTGGATAGCTACACCAGGTTAACCCTTGCCGCCCAGAAATTCGGAAGTGAGAAGAAGTGACTAGAAGACAGGATAGATGGAAAAGTGAGAGAGAAAGACAAAAGATTGAAGAGGGGGACAGGAAAAGGCGACTGCCAATTTCCTCCAGGTGGGTCAGTCTGGAGGTGCCGTCTATGTGAAGCAGAGGCCGAAGAGGTGTGTTGCCTCTGCCGGGGGGCCTTAAAGGTCCAAACACCCGGCATCGGCTCAACCTCCAGGATCCCCCTTTCGCCAGACACGGCTAAGCCGCGCACGGCGACACGCGGGAGGGTCCAACCCTCTTGTGCTCGGGTCCGTGGTGTCGCAGCCCACCAAACGCCTGCTCACGCAGACGCCCCTGCGGGTGAGAAGCAAAGGAAGTTCTAGTCAACTCTACGGAGAAAGAAGCGCAACAATTCATGGTGAAGGAAGCAGAGTTTAGTTCTAGTTTACTCTACAATCAAAAAGGGCAATATTCAACGTGAAGGTAGCAGACTTGAGTTATAGTCCACTCTACTGTCAAAAAAGGGCAACAATTCATCGTGAATGTACCAGAGTTCAGTTCTAGTCTACATTACAGCCAAAGAAGAGCCACAAATCACCGTGAAAAAAGTGCAGGTAGTTTTAGTCAACTAGATGCTGGCGAAGAATTGCAAAACTTCATCGTGAAAGAAGCAGAGTTAAGTTGTAGTCCACTCAACAATAAAAAAAGAGCAACAATTCAACGTGAAGGTAGCAGACTTGAGTTCTAGTCCACTCTACAGGCAAAAAAGGGCAACAATTCTTTGTGAAAAAACCAGAGTTCAGTTCTAGTCCACTTTACAGCCAAACAAGGGCCACAATTCACCGTGAAAAAAAGCGCAGGTAGTTCTAATCAAGTTCATTCTGGCGAAGAATTGCAAAACTTCATCGTGAAAGAAGCAGAGGAAGTTGTAGTCATCTGTACAAGCGAAGAACGGCAACAATTGACGGTCATGGGTGAAGAATTTAGTTCTAGTCCATTCTACAGTCAAAAAAGAGCAACAATTCATCGTGAAAGTAGGAAACTTCAGTTCTAGTCCATTACACAGGCAAAAAGAGCAACAATTCGTCGGGAAAGTACCAGACTTCAGTTATAGTCCACTTTACAGCCAAAGAAGGGCCACAATTCACCGTGAAAAAAGCGCAGGTAGTTCTAGTCAACTAGATGCTGGCAAAGAATTGCAAAACTTCATCGTGAAAGAAGCAGAGGAAGTTGTAGTCATCTGTACAAGCGAAGAACGGCAACATTTCAAGGTCAAAGGAGCAGAATTTAGTTCTAGTCCATTCTACAGTCAAAAAAAGGCAACAATGCATCGCCAAGTAAGCAGACTTCAGTTCTCGTCCACACTACAGGCAAATAAGGGCAACAATTCATCATGAAAGTACCAGAGCTCAGTTCTACTCCACTTTAAAGCAAAAGAAGGACCACAATTCATCGTTAAAAAAAGCAGCTAGTTCTTGTGAATTGGATGCTCGCCAAGAATTGCAACATTTCATTGGGAGAGAAGCAAAGGAAGTTCTAGTCAACTCTGCGGAGAAAGAAGCGCAACAATTCATGGTGAAGGAAGCAGAGTTTAGTTCTAGTTTACTCTACAGTCAAAAAGGGCAATAATTCAACGTGAAGGTAGCAGACTAGAGTTATAGTCCACTCTACTGTCAAAAAAGGGCAACAATTCATCGTGAATGTACCAGAGTTCAGTTCTAGTCTACATTACAGCCAAAGAAGGGCCACAATTGACCGTGAAAAAAAGCGCAGGTAGTTCTAGGCAACTAGATGCTGCAAAGAATTGCAAAACTTCATCGTGAAAGAAGCAGAGTTAAGTTGTAGTCCACTCAACAGTAAAAAAAGAGCAACAATTCAACGTGAAGGTAGCAGACTTGAGTTCTAGTCCACTCTACAGGCAAAAAAGGGTAACAATTCATTGTGAATGTACCAGAGTTCAGTTCTAGTCCACTTTACAGCCAAACAAGGGCCACAATTCACCGTGAAAAAAAGCGCAGGTAGTTCTAATCAAGTAGATTCTGGCGAAGAATTGCAAAACTTCACCGTGAAAGAAGCAGAGGAAGTTGTCTTGATCTGTACAAGCGAAGAACGGCAACAATTCACGGTCAAGTGACCAAAATTGAGTTCTAGTCCATTCTACAGTCAAAAAAGGGCAACAATTCATCGTGAAGGTAGGAGACTTCAGTTCTAGTCCATTATACAGGCAAAACGAGCAACAATTAGTAACAACTTGATGAGGGCTAGTTGGTTCATAGTTGAGCGAAGGTATGAAGTAACAGCGCGTAATGAACAAGGACGAGAAAGGAACGAAGACCACAGGACAAGCGCTGACTGCCAACTGAATGTTTATTGCAAGAAAACCAGCCTTTTTTAACATACTCAAAATACATGCGCACATCAAACACTCGCTAATCACAATGCCAATCTTTCTTTCAAGAAGTTTATTTCTTTTTCCGATAGTAGACTAGAAGGCGAACTGACACAATTGTCACCTTCGATGCTGATGAAAAAGGCCTCTAAAATTTCTCTTTCCTTCTTAGATTTTCCTTTTCCTATAAATTTCGTTTGATTAAACATCGGAGCGCATGCATGTTTTTTACAATGGTCAGCTAAATGGCTACCATATCCGTTCTTTACATTGTTGCAGTGTTGTCGAGCACGATCATTGAAACATTGTCCGGTTTGACCTATGTAAACTTTTCCACAATTCAAGGGAATCTGATACACTACGTTTCTTGTGCAATCAGACAAAAATCGGGTTTTGTGATTGACACTGCAAGTGGGGGGCCTATATCTTGGTTTCATGCGTGCACAAATCGAAGACAGCTTGCAAGGGGCGTTGAAAAGCAAGTTGACATTATGCCTGTTTGAAACTTTCTTAAGGTTGTGTGATAGCTTGTGCACGTACGGAACAACGTGCACTGGTCTCCTGTCTTGATTGTTGTCTTTATTGCCTGGTTCTGTTTTTGCTCTCTGCAAGATTGTCTCACACACAGATGTGATGACATGTTGGGGAAAGCCTGCATCTCTTAACCTTGCCAGCTGACTCATCAGGCTACGCTCACATTCGTGCACGCACGACTTATTTAATGCTGCCTTGATACACGTGGTGTCTATGCCCCTCTTAATTAGTTTTGTCTGTGCGCTGTCATATGACAACAAGGTTTTCTTGGATCTAGGCTGATAGGTCCAGCATATATGCTTACTTGATGAAAAGTATAGGTTAATGTCAAGGAATTGAATTCTGTTATTGATCGGCAACTCGTGCGTGAACTTGAGTCCTCCCGAAGATTTGATGAAAATGTCTAGAATGTTATTAACTTGGTGCAGTGAACGGGTGCAATCGCTGTTCTTCATAACAACTAGGTAATCGTCAACGTACCTGAACACTTATGTTACAGGCGTGTCTACTAACTTATCGGCGATAGCATTGTCAAGAGATGATAAAAATATGTCACATAAAATCGGAGCTATGGCTGAACCTATACAGATTCCGGTTCGCTGTATGAAAAAATGGCTTTCAAATTCGATGACCGTCGAATTAAGATAAAATTCTAAAAGCGCTAAAAAGTTGTTGCTGCTAAGGCCCACAGAATTCTGAAATTTCACTTCCCCAAAATCCTCCATTCTTTCACGCACAGCTGACATAAGACCATCATGCGGCACTGAATAATACAAGTCCTCGACATGTATTGAAAATGCAGTTTGATCAGTCCCTTGAGATTCTTTGATTGCCAAAAGAACTTCATCAGAACTTCTTACCAGGAATGGGTCCTTTAGCGGCAGCTTTTTGAGATGAGTTTGTAGAAACTTCCCCAGATGGCACTGCCAAGATGCCTTCTCGGATACAATTACCCTAAGAGGGTGATCAGGCTTATGCGTTTTGCATGTGAAGAACACTTCCAAGAATTCTGCATCTGCTGTGTTGACAAGCTGCCTCAACGAGTTCAGGTGCATATCCTTGAGTAGCTTCAGGGCGACTTTCTTCTGTTTCTTCGGTTCGAATGAAATTTCTTTAAAGTTCTTCACAACAGCGTGTCTAGATTTCTCTTTCATTAACGTTTCGGGCAGAACGACAAAACCACCTTCTTTGTCTGCCTGTATTACTTGAAGTGCATCTTTCTTTAGGCAGGTGACAACTTTCTTCAAGGGCGCTGTTCCTGAATTCTTCCTGGGGGCATGCTTGAGAACACAGTCCACTGCCTCGCCGATGACTCGCTCGCGGACTTGGTCGTCCGCTTTGTCTCCAATGCTCCTACCCATGGCAAGAAGCTGCGGTGCGTTCAACCGTGGCTGAAAACTGTACTTCGGTCCTTTCTTCAGAATTTTCTCGACATGGTCTGGAATTTTGCGCCCCCAAGCGTGGTTACCTCATTTGTGCTAGTGGTGTTTGCTGGCGGCTTCGTTAAAAAGAGCCTGGTGCGTTGCCAAAGGAATTCCGTAGTCTGTCCAGCTAGTCTCCTGCAGCTAGTCTCCAAGAAAACCTTGTTGCCATATGACAGCGCACAGACAAAACTAATTAAGAGGGGCATAGCCACCACGTGTATCAAGGCAGCATTAAATAAGTCGTGCGTGCACGAATGTGAGCGTAGCCTGATGAGTCAGCTGGCAAGGTTAAGAGATGCAGGCTTTTCCCAACATGTCATCACATCTGTGTGTGAGACAATCTTGCAGAGAGCAAAAACAGAACGAGGCAATAAAGACAACAATCAAGACAGGAGACCAGTGCACGTTGTTCCGTACGTGCACAAGCTATCACACAACCTTAAGAAAGTTTCAAACAGGCATAATGTCAACTTGCTTTTCAACGCCCCTTGCAAGCTGTCTTCGATTTGTGCACGCATGAAACCAAGATACAGGCCCCCCACTTGCAGTGTCAATCACAAAACCCGATTTTTGTCTGATTGCACAAGTAACGTAGTGTATCAGATTCCCTTGAATTGTGGAAAAGTTTACATAGGTCAAACCGGACAATGTTTCAATGATCGTGCTCGACAACACTGCAACAATGTAAAGAACGGATATGGTAGCCATTTAGCTGACCATTGTAAAAAACATGCATGCGCTCCGATGTTTAATCAAACGAAATTTATAGGAAAAGGAAAATCTAAGAAGGAAAGAGAAATTTTAGAGGCCTTTTTCATCAGCATCGAAGGTGACAATTGTGTCAGTTCGCCTTCTATTCTACTATCGGAAAAAGAAATAAACTTCTTGAAAGAAAGATTGGCATTGTGATTAGCGAGTGTTTGATGTGCGCATGTATTTTGAGTATGTATAAAAAGGCTGGTTTTCTTGCAATAAACATTCAGTTGGCAGTCAGCGCTTGTCCTGTGGTCTTCGTTCCTTTCTCGTCCTTGTTCATTACGCGCTGTTACTTCATACCTTCGAGCAACAATTCCTCGGGAAAGTACCAGACTTCTGTTATAGTCCACTTTACAGCCAAAGAAGAGCCACAATTCATCGTGAAAAAAGCGCAGGTAGTTCTAGTCAACTAGATTCTTACAAAGAATTGCAAAACTTCATCGTGAAAGAAGCAGAGGAAGTTGTAGTCATCTGTACAAGCGAAGAACGGCAACAATTGACGGTCATGGGTGCAGAATTTAGTACTAGTCCATTCTACAGTCAAAAAAGGGCAACAATTCATCGTGAAAGTAGGAAACTTCAGTTCTAGTCCATTACACAGGCAAAAAGAGCAACAATTCGTCGGGAAAGTACAAGACTTCAGTTATAGTCCACTTTACAGCCAAAGAAGGGCCACAATTCACCGTGAAAAAAGCGCAGGTAGTTCTAGTCAACTAGATGCTGGCAAAGAATTGCAAAACTTCATCGTGAAAGAAGCAGAGGAAGTTGTAGTCATCTGTACAAGCGAAGAACGGCAACATTTCAAGGTCAAGGGAGCAGAATTTAGTTCTAGTCCATTCTACAGTCAAAAAAGGGCAACAATGCATCGCCAAGTAAGCAGACTTCAGTTCTCGTCCACACTACAGGCAAATAAGGGCAACAATTCATCATGAAAGTACCAGAGCTCAGTTCTACTCCACTTTACAGCAAAAGAAGGGCCACAATTCATCTTTAAAAAAGCAGCTAGTTCTAGTGAACGGGATGATCGCCAAGAATTGCAACATTTCATTGGGAGAGAAGCAGAGGAAGTTCTTGTCAACTCTACGGAGAAAGAAGCGCAACAATTCATGGTGAAGGAAGCAGAGTTTAGTTCTAATTTACTCTACAGTCAAAAAGGGCAACAATTCAACGTGAAGGTAGCAGACTTGAGTTATAGTCCACTCTACTGTCAAAAAAGGGCAACAATTAATCGTGAAAGTACCAGAGTTCAGTTCTAGTGTACATTACAGCCAAAGAAGAGCCACAAATCACCGTGAAAAAAGTGCAGGAAGTTCTAGTCAACTAGATGCTGGCGAAGAATTGCAAAACTTCATCGTGAAAGAAGCAGAGTTAAGTTGTAGTACACTCAACGGTAAAAAAAGAGCAACAATTCAACGTGAAGGTAGCAGACTTGAGTTCTAGTCCACTCTACAGGCAAAAAAGGGTAACAATTCATTGTGAAAGTACCAGAGTTCAGTTCTAGTCCACTTTACAGCCAAACAAGGGCCACAATTTACCGTGGAAAAAGCGCAGGTAGTTCTAATGAACTAGATTCTGGCGAAGAATTGCAAAACTTCACCGTGAAAGAAGCAGAGGACGTTGTCGTCATCTGTACAAGCGAAGAACGGCAACAATTCACGGTCAAGGGACCAGAATTTAGTTCTAGTCCATTCTACAGTCAAAAAAGGGCAACAATTCATCGTGAAGGTAGGAGACTTCAGTTCTAGTCCATTATACAGGCAAAACGAGCAACAATTCGTCGGGAAAGTACCAGACTTCAGTTATAGTCCACTTTACAGCCAAAGAAGAGCCACAATTCACCGTGAAAAAAGCGCAGGTAGTTCTAGTCAACTAGATTCTTACGAAGAATTGCAAAACTTCATCGTGAAAGAAGCAGAGGAAGTTGTAGTCATCTGTACAAGCGAAGAACGGCAACAATTCACGGTCAAGGGTGCAGAATTTAGTTCTAGTCCATTCTACGGTCACAAAAGGGCAACAATTCATCGTGAAGGTAGGAGACTTCAGTTCTACTCCATTAGACAGGCAAAAAGAGCAACAATTCGTCGGGAAAGTACCAGAGTCCAGTTATAGTCCACTTTACAGCCAAAGAAGAGCCACAAATCACCGTGAAAAAAGTGCAGGTAGTTCTAGTCAACTAGATGCTGGCGAAGAATTGCAAAACTTCATCGTGAAAGAAGCAGAGTTAAGTTGTAGTCCACTCAACAGTAAAAAAGGGCAATAATTCATCGTGAAAGTAGGAGACTTAAGTTCTACTCCATTACACAAGCAAAAAGAGCAACAATTCGTCGGGAAAGTACCAGACTTCAGTTATAGTCCACTTTACAGCCAAAGAAGGGCCACAATTCACTGTGAAAAAAGCGCAGGTAGTTCTAGTCAACTAGATGCTGGAAAAGAATTGCAAAACTTCATCGTGAAAGAAGCAGAGGAAGTTGTAGTCATCTGTATAAGCGAAGAACGGCAACATTTCAAGGTCAAGGGAGCAGAATTTAGTTCTAGTCCATTCTACAGTCAAAAAAGGGCAACAATGCATCGCCAAGTAAGCAGACTTCAGTTCTCGTCAACTCTACAGGCAAATAAGGGCAACAATTCATCATGAAAGTACCAGAGCTCAGTTCTACTCCACTTTACAGCAAAAGAAGGGCCACAATTCATCGTTAAAAAAGCAGCTAGTTCTAGTGAACAGGATGCTGGCCAAGAATTGCAACATTTCATTGGGAGAGAAGCAGAGTTTAGTTCTAGTTTACTCTACAGTCAAAAAGGGCAACAATTCAACGTGAAGGTAGCAGACTTGAGTTATAGTCCACTCTACTGTCAAAAAGGGAAACAATTCATCGTGAAAGTACCAGAGTTCAGTTCTAGTCTACATTACAGCCAAAGAAGAGCCACAAATCACCGTGAAAAAAGTGCAGGTAGTTCTAGTCAACTAGATGCTGGCGAAGAATTGCAAAACTTCATCGTGAAAGAAGCAGAGTTAAGTTGTAGTCCACTCAACAGTAAAAAAAGAGCAACAATTCAACGTGAAGGTAGCAGACTTGAGTTGTAGTCCACTCTACAGTCAATAAAGGGCAACAATTCATCGTGAAAGTAACAGAGTTCAGTTCTAGTCTACTTTACAGCCAAAGAAGGGCCACAATTCACCGTGAAAAAAGCGCAGGTAGTTCTAATCAACTAGATTCTGGCGAAGAATTGCAAAACTTCACCGTGAAAGAAGCTGAGGAAGTTGTAGTCATCTTTACCAGCGAAGAACGGCAACAATTCACGGTCAAGAGAGCAGAATTTAGTTCTAGTCCATTCTACAGTCACAAAAGGGCAACAATTCATCGTGAAGGTAGGAGACTTCAGTTCTACTCCATTAGACAGGCAAAAAGAGCAACAATTCGTCGGGAAAGTACCAGAGTTCAGTTATAGTCCACTTTACAGCCAAAGAAGAGCCACAATTCACCGTGAAAAAAGTGCAGGTAGTTCTAGTCAACAAGATGCTGGCAAAGAATTGCAAAACTTCATCGTGAAAGAAGCAGAGGAAGTTGTAGTCAACTCTACAAGCGAAGGACGGCAACAATTCATGCTGAAGGTAGCAGAGTCTAGTTCTAGGCCATTCTACAGTCAAAAAAGGGCAACAATTTATCGTGAATGTAGCAGACTTGAGTTCTAGTCCACTCAACAGGCAAAAGAGAGCAACAATTATCGTGAAAATAACAGAGTTCAGTTCTAGTCCACTTTATAGTCAAAGAAGAGCCACAATTCACCGTGAAAAAAGTGCAGGTAGTTCTAGTCAACAAGATGCTGGCAAAGAATTGCAAAACTTCATCGTGAAAGAAGCAGAGGAAGTTGTAGTCAACTGTACAAGCGAAGAACGGCAACAATTCATGCTGAAGGTAGCAGAGTCTAGTTCTAGTCCACTCTACAGTCAAAAAAGGGCAACAATTTATCGTGAAAGTAGCAGACTTGAGTTCTAGTTCACTCAACAGGCAAAAAAGAGCAACAATTATCGTGAAAGTAACAGAGTTCAGTTCTGGTCCACTTAACAGCCAAACAAGGGCCACAATTCACCGTGAAAAAAAGCAGCTAGTTCTAGTGAACTGGATGCTGGCCAAGAATTGCATTATTTCATTGGGAGAGAAGCAGAGGAAGTTCTTGTCAACTCCACGGAGAAAGAATCGCAACAATTCATGGTGAAGGAAGCAGAGTTTAGTTCTAGTTTACTCTACAGTCAAAAAGGGCAACAATTCAACGTGAAGGTAGCAGACTTCAGTTATAGTCCACTCTACTGTCAAAAAAGGGCAACAATTCATCGTGAAAGTACCAGAGTTCAGTTCTAGTCTACATTACAGCCAAAAAGAGCCACAAATCACCGTGAAAAAAGTGCAGGTAGTTCTAGTCAACTAGATTCTGGCGAAGAATTGCAAAACTTCATCGTGAAAGAAGCAGAGTTAAGTTGTAGTCCACTCAACAGTAAAAAAAAGGAGCAACAATTCAACGTGAAGGTAGCAGACTTGAGTTCTAGTCCACTCTACAGGCAAAAAAGGGCAACAATTTATTGTGAAAGTACCAGAGTTCAGTTCTAGTCCACTTTACAGCCAAACAAGGGCCACAATTCACCGTGAAAAAAGCGCAGGTAGTTCTAATCAACTAGATTCTGGCGAAGAATTGCAAAACTTCACCGTGAAAGAAGCAGAGGAAGTTGTAGTCATCTGTACAAGCGAAGAACAGCAACAATTCACAGTCAAGGGACCAGAATTGAGTTCTAGTCCATTCTACAGTCAAAAAAGGGTAACAATTCATTGTGAAGGTAGGAGACTTCAGTTCTAGTCCACTTTACAGCCAAACAAGGGCCCCAATTCACCGTGAAAAAAGCGCAGGTAGTTCTAATCAACTAGATTCTGGCGAAGAATTGCAAAACTTCACCGTGAAAGAAGCAGAGGAAGTTGTAGTGATTTGTACTAGCGAAGTACGGCAACAATTGACGGTCATGGGTGCAGAATTTAGTTCTAGTCCATTCTACAGTCAAAAAAGGGCAACAATTCATCGTGAAAGTAGGAAACTTCAGTTCTAGTCCATTATACAGGCAAAACGAGCAACAATTCGTTGGGAAAGTACCAGACTTCAGTTATAGTCCACTTTACAGCCAAAGAAGAGCCACAATTCACCGTGAAAAAAGCGCAGGTAGTTCTAGTCAACTAGATGCTGGCGAAGAATTGCAAAACTTCACCGTGAAAGAAGCAGAGGAAGTTGTCGTCATCTGTACAAGCGAAGAACGGCAACAATTCACGGTCAAGGGACCAGAATTTAGTTCTAGTCCATTCTACAGTCAAAAAAGGGCAACAATTCATCGTGAAGGTAGGAGACTTCAGTTCTAGTCCATTATACAGGCAAAACGAGCAACAATTCGTCGGGAAAGTACCAGACTTCAGTTATAGTCCACTTTACAGCCAAAGAAGAGCCACAATTCACCGTGAAAAAAGCGCAGGTAGTTCTAGTCAACTAGATTCTTACGAAGAATTGCAAAACTTCATCGTGAAAGAAGCAGAGGAAGTTGTAGTCATCTGTACAAGCGAAGAACGGCAACAATTCACGGTCAAGGGTGCAGAATTTAGTTCTAGTCCATTCTACAGTCACAAAAGGGCAACAATTCATCGTGAAGGTAGGAGACTTCAGTTCTACTCCATTAGACAGGCAAAAAGAGCAACAATTCGTCGGGAAAGTACCAGAGTCCAGTTATAGTCCACTTTACAGCCAAAGAAGAGCCACAAATCACCGTGAAAAAAGTGCAGGTAGTTCTAGTCAACTAAATGCTGGTGAAGAATTGCAAAACTTCATCGTGGAAGAAGCAGAGTTAAGTTGTAGTCCACTAAACAGTAAAAAAAGGGCAATAATTCATCGTGAAAGTAGGAGACTTAAGTTCTAGTCCATTACACAGGCAAAAAGAGCAACAATTCGTCGGGAAAGTACAAGACTTCAGTTATAGTCCACTTTACAGCCAAAGAAGGGCCACAATTCACCGTGAAAAAAGCGCAGGTAGTTCTAGTCAACTAGATGCTGGCAAAGAATTGCAAAACTTCATCGTGAAAGAAGCAGAGGAAGTTGTAGTCATCTATACAAGCGAAGAACGGCAACATTTCAAGGTCAAGGGAGCAGAATTTAGTTCTAGTCCATTCTACAGTCAAAAAAGGGCAACAATGCATCGCCAAGTAAGCAGACTTCAGTTCTCGTCCACACTACAGGCAAATAAGGGCAACAATTCATCATGAAAGTACCAGAGCTCAGTTCTACTCCACTTTACAGCAAAAGAAGGGCCACAATTCATCGTTAAAAAAGCAGCTAGTTCTAGTGAACTGGATGATCGCCAAGAATTCCAACATTTCATTGGGAGAGAAGCAGAGGAAGTTCTTGTCAACTCTACGGAGAAAGAAGCGCAACAATTCGTGGTGAAGGAAGCAGAGTTTAGTTCTAATTTACTCTACAGTCAAAAAGGGCAACAATTCAACGTGAAGGTAGCAGACTTGAGTTATAGTCCACTCTACTGTCAAAAAAGGGCAACAATTAATCGTGAAAGTACCAGAGTTCAGTTCTAGTGTACATTACAGCCAAAGAAGAGCCACAAATCACCGTGAAAAAAGTGCAGGAAGTTCTAGTCAACTAGATGCTGGCGAAGAATTGCAAAACTTCATCGTGAAAGAAGCAGAGTTAAGTTGTAGTCCACTCAACAGTAAAAAAAGAGCAACAATTCAACGTGAAGGTAGCAGACTTGAGTTCTAGTCCACTCTACAGGCAAAAAAGGGTAACAATTCATTGTGAAAGTACCAGAGTTCAGTTCTAGTCCACTTTACAGCCAAACAAGGGCCACAATTTACCGTGGAAAAAGCGCAGGTAGTTCTAATGAACTAGATTCTGGCGAAGAATTGCAATACTTCACCGTGAAAGAAGCAGAGGAAGTTGTCGTCGTCTGTACAAGCGAAGAACGGCAACAATTCACGGTCAAGGGACCAGAATTTAGTTCTAGTCGATTCTACAGTCAAAAAAGGGCAACAATTCATCGTGAAGGTAGGAGACTTCAGTTCTAGTCCATTATACAGGCAAAACGAGCAACAATTCGTCGGGAAAGTACCAGACTTCAGTTATAGTCCACTTTACAGCCAAAGAAGAGCCACAATTCACCGTGAAAAAAGCGCAGGTAGTTCTAGTCAACTAGATGCTGGCGAAGAATTGCAAAACTTCACCGTGAAAGAAGCAGAGGAAGTTGTCGTCATCTGTACAAGCGAAGAACGGCAACAATTCACGGTCAAGGGACCAGAATTTAGTTCTAGTCCATTCTACAGTCACAAAAGGGCAACAATTCATCGTGAAGGTAGGAGACTTCAGTTCTACTCCATTAGACAGGCAAAAAGAGCAACAATTCGTCGGGAAAGTACCAGAGTCCAGTTATAGTCCACTTTACAGCCAAAGAAGAGCCACAAATCACCGTGAAAAAAGTGCAGGTAGTTCTAGTGAACAGGATGCTGGCCAAGAATTGCAACATTTCATTGGGAGAGAAGCAGAGTTTAGTTCTAGTTTACTCTACAGTCAAAAAGGGCAACAATTCAACGTGAAGGTAGCAGACTTGAGTTATAGTCCACTCTACTGTCAAAAAAGGGAAACAATTCATCGTGAAAGTACCAGAGTTCAGTTCTAGTCTACATTACAGCCAAAGAAGAGCCACAAATCACCGTGAAAAAAGTGCAGGAAGTTCTAGTCAACTAGATGCTGGCGAAGAATTGCAAAACTTCATCGTGAAAGAAGCAGAGTTAAGTTGTAGTCCACTCAACAGTAAAAAAAGAGCAACAATTCAACGTGAAGGTAGCAGACTTGAGTTCTAGTCCACTCTACAGGCAAAAAAGGGTAACAATTCATTGTGAAAGTACCAGAGTTCAGTTCTAGTCCACTTTACAGCCAAACAAGGGCCACAATTTACCGTGCAAAAAGCGCAGGTAGTTCTAATGAACTAGATTCTGGCGAAGAATTGCAATACTTCACCGTGAAAGAAGCAGAGGAAGTTGTCGTCGTCTGTACAAGCGAAGAACGGCAACAATTCACGGTCAAGGGACCAGAATTTAGTTCTAGTCCATTCTACAGTCAAAAAAGGGCAACAATGCATCGCCAAGTAAGCAGACTTCAGTTCTCGTCAACTCTACAGGCAAATAAGGGCAACAATTCATCATGAAAGTACCAGAGCTCAGTTCTACTCCACTTTACAGCAAAAGAAGGGCCACAATTCATCGTTAAAAAAAGCAGCTAGTTCTAGTGAACAGGATGCTGGCCAAGAATTGCAACATTTCATTGGGAGAGAAGCAGAGTTTAGTTCTAGTTTACTCTACAGTCAAAAAGGGCAACAATTCAACGTGAAGGTAGCAGACTTGAGTTATAGTCCACTCTACTGTCAAAAAAGGGAAA
Source organism: Dermacentor silvarum (assembly GCF_013339745.2). Lineage (NCBI taxonomy): Eukaryota > Metazoa > Arthropoda > Arachnida > Ixodida > Ixodidae > Dermacentor > Dermacentor silvarum. The sequence goes on from NW_023606103.1 coordinate 178,294, forward strand.
CAATTCATCGTGAAAGTACCAGAGTTCAGTTCTAGTCTACATTACAGCCAAAGAAGAGCCACAAATCACCGTGAAAAAAGTGCAGGTAGTTCTAGTCAACTAGATGCTGGCGAAGAATTGCAAAACTTCATCGTGAAAGAAGCAGAGTTAAGTTGTAGTCCACTCAACAGTAAAAAAAGAGCAACAATTCAACGTGAAGGTAGCAGACTTGAGTTGTAGTCCACTCTACAGTCAATAAAGGGCAACAATTCATCGTGAAAGTAACAGAGTTCAGTTCTAGTCTACTTTACAGCCAAAGAAGGGCCACAATTCACCGTGAAAAAAGCGCAGGTAGTTCTAATCAACTAGATTCTGGCGAAGAATTGCAAAACTTCACCGTGAAAGAAGCTGAGGAAGTTGTAGTCATCTTTACCAGCGAAGAACGGCAACAATTCACGGTCAAGAGAGCAGAATTTAGTTCTAGTCCATTCTACAGTCACAAAAGGGCAACAATTCATCGTGAAGGTAGGAGACTTCAGTTCTACTCCATTAGACAGGCAAAAAGAGCAACAATTCGTCGGGAAAGTACCAGAGTTCAGTTATAGTCCACTTTACAGCCAAAGAAGAGCCACAATTCACCGTGAAAAAAGTGCAGGTAGTTCTAGTCAACAAGATGCTGGCAAAGAATTGCAAAACTTCATCGTGAAAGAAGCAGAGGAAGTTGTAGTCAACTCTACAAGCGAAGGACGGCAACAATTCATGCTGAAGGTAGCAGAGTCTAGTTCTAGGCCATTCTACAGTCAAAAAAAGGGCAACAATTTATCGTGAAGGTAGCAGACTTGAGTTCTAGTCCACTCAACAGGCAAAAGAGAGCAACAATTATCGTGAAATTAACAGAGTTCAGTTCTAGTCCACTTTATAGTCAAAGAAGAGCCACAATTCACCGTGAAAAAAGTGCAGGTAGTTCTAGTCAACAAGATGCTGGCAAAGAATTGCAAAACTTCATCGTGAAAGAAGCAGAGGAAGTTGTAGTCAACTGTACAAGCGAAGAACGGCAACAATTCATGCTGAAGGTAGCAGAGTCTAGTTCTAGTCCACTCTACAGTCAAAAAAGGGCAACAATTTATCGTGAAAGTAGCAGACTTGAGTTCTAGTTCACTCAACAGGCAAAAAAGAGCAACAATTATCGTGAAAGTAACAGAGTTCAGTTCTAGTCCACTTAACAGCCAAACAAGGGCCACAATTCACCGTGAAAAAAAGCAGCTAGTTCTAGTGAACTGGATGCTGGCCAAGAATTGCATTATTTCATTGGGAGAGAAGCAGAGGAAGTTCTTGTCAACTCTACGGAGAAAGAATCGCAACAATTCATGGTGAAGGAAGCAGAGTTTAGTTCTAGTTTACTCTACAGTCAAAAAGGGCAACAATTCAACGTGAAGGTAGCAGACTTCAGTTATAGTCCACTCTACTGTCAAAAAAGGGCAACAATTCATCGTGAAAGTACCAGAGTTCAGTTCTAGTCTACATTACAGCCAAAAAGAGCCACAAATCACCGTGAAAAAAGTGCAGGTAGTTCCAGTCAACTAGATTCTGGCGAAGAATTGCAAAACTTCATCGTGAAAGAAGCAGAGTTAAGTTGTAGTCCACTCAACAGTAAAAAAAAGGAGCAACAATTCAACGTGAAGGTAGCAGACTTGAGTTCTAGTCCACTCTACAGGCAAAAAAGGGCAACAATTTATTGTGAAAGTACCAGAGTTCAGTTCTAGTCCACTTTACAGCCAAACAAGGGCCACAATTGACCGTGAAAAAAGCGCAGGTAGTTCTAATCAACTAGATTCTGGCGAAGAATTGCAAAACTTCACCGTGAAAGAAGCAGAGGAAGTTGTAGTCATCTGTACAAGCGAAGAACAGCAACAATTCACAGTCAAGGGACCAGAATTGAGTTCTAGTCCATTCTACAGTCAAAAAAGGGTAACAATTCATCGTGAAGGTAGGAGACTTCAGTTCTAGTCCACTTTACAGCCAAACAAGGGCCCCAATTCACCGTGAAAAAAGCGCAGGTAGTTCTAATCAACTAGATTCTGGCGAAGAATTGCAAAACTTCACCGTGAAAGAAGCAGAGGAAGTTGTAGTGATTTGTACTAGCGAAGTACGGCAACAATTGACGGTCATGGGTGCAGAATTTAGTTCTAGTCCATTCTACAGTCAAAAAAGGGCAACAATTCATCGTGAAAGTAGGAAACTTCAGTTCTAGTCCATTATACAGGCAAAACGAGCAACAATTCGTTGGGAAAGTACCAGACTTCAGTTATAGTCCACTTTACAGCCAAAGAAGAGCCACAATTCACCGTGAAAAAAGCGCAGGTAGTTCTAGTCAACTAGATGCTGGAGAAGAATTGCAAAACTTCACCGTGAAAGAAGCAGAGGAAGTTGTCGTCATCTGTACAAGCGAAGAACGGCAACAATTCACGGTCAAGGGACCAGAATTTAGTTCTAGTCCATTCTACAGTCAAAAAAGGGCAACAATTCATCGTGAAGGTAGGAGACTTCAGTTCTAGTCCATTATACAGGCAAAACGAGCAACAATTCGTCGGGAAAGTACCAGACTTCAGTTATAGTCCACTTTACAGCCAAAGAAGAGCCACAATTCACCGTGAAAAAAGCGCAGGTAGTTCTAGTCAACTAGATGCTGGCGAAGAATTGCAAAACTTCATCGTGAAAGAAGCAGAGTTAAGTTGTAGTCCACTCAACAGTAAAAAAGGGCAATAATTCATCGTGAAAGTAGGAGACTTAAGTTCTACTCCATTACACAGGCAAAAAGAGCAACAATTCGTCGGGAAAGTACAAGACTTCAGTTATAGTCCACTTTACAGCCAAAGAAGGGCCACAATTCACTGTGAAAAAAGCGCAGGTAGTTCTAGTCAACTAGATGCAGGCAAAGAATTGCGAAACTTCATCGTGAAAGAAGCAGAATAAGTTGTAGTCATCTGTACAAGCGAAGAACGGCAACATTTCAAGGTCAAGGGAGCAGAATTTAGTTCTAGTCCATTCTACAGTCAAAAAAGGGCAACAATGGATCGCCAAGTAAGCAGACTTCAGTTCTCGTCCACACTACAGGCAAATAAGGGCAACAATTCATCATGAAAGTACCAGAGCTCAGTTCTACTCCACTTTACAGCAAAAGAAGGGCCACAATTCATCGTTAAAAAAGCAGCTAGTTCTAGTGAACTGGATGCTGGCCAAGAATTGCAACATTTCATTGGGAGAGAAGCAGACGAAGTTCTTGTCAACTCTACGGAGAAAGAAGCGCAACAATTCATGGTGAAGGAAGCAGAGTTTAGTTCTAGTTTACTCTACAGTCAAAAAGGGCAACTATTCAACGTGAAGGTAGCAGACTTGAGTTATAGTCCACTCTACTGTCAAAAAAGGGCAACAATTCATCGTGAAAGTACCAGAGTTCAGTTCTAGTCTACATTACAGCCAAAGAAGAGCCACAAATCACCGTGAAAAAAGTGCAGGTAGTTCTAGTCAACTAGATGCTGGCAAAGAATTGCAAAACTTCATCGTGAAAGAAGCAGAGGTAAGTTGTAGTCCACTCAACAGTAAAAAAAGAGCAACAATTCAACGTGAAGGTAGCAGACTTGAGTTCTAGTCCACTCTACAGGCAAAAAAGGGCTACAATTCATTGTGAAAGTACCAGAGTTCAGTTCTAGTCCACTTTACAGCCAAACAAGGGCCACAATTCACCGTGAAAAAAGCGCAGGTAGTTCTAATCAACTAGATTCTGGCGAAGAATTGCAAAACTTCACCGTGAAAGAAGCAGAGGAAGTTGTCGTCATCTGTACAAGCGAAGAACGGCAACAATTTACGGTCAATGGACCAGAATTTAGTTCTAGTCCATTCTACAGTCAAAAAAGGGCAACAATTCATCGTGAAAGTAGGAGACTTAAGTTCTGGTCAATTACACAGGCAAAAAGAGCAACAATTCGTCGGGAAAGTACAAGACTTCAGTTATGGTCCACTTTACAGCCAAAGAAGAGCCTCAATTCACCGTGAAAAAAGCGCAGGTAGTTCTAGTCAACCAGATTCTGGCGAAGAATTGCAAAATTCATCGTAAAAGAAGCAGAGGAAGTTGTAGTCATCTGTACCAGCGAAGAACGGCGACAATTCACGGTCAAGACAGCAGAATTTAGTTCTAGTCCATTCTACAGTCAAAAAAGGGCAACAATTCATCGTGAAGGTAGAAGACTTCAGTTCTAGTCCATTATACAGGCAAAAAGAGCAACAATTCGTCGGGAAAGTACCAGAGTTCAGTTATAGTCCACTTTACAGCCAAAGAAGAGCCACAATTCACCGTGAAAAAAGTGCAGGTAGTTCTAGTCAACAAGATGCTGGCAAAGAATTGCAAAACTTCATCGTGAAAGAAGCAGCGGAAGTTGTAGTCAACTCTACAAGCGAAGGACGGCAACAATTCATGCTGAAGGTAGCAGAGTCTAGTTCTAGGCCATTCTACAGTCAAAAAAGGGCAACAATTTATCGTGAAGGTAGCAGACTTGAGTTCTAGTCCACTCAACAGGCAAAAGAGAGCAACAATTATCGTGAAAGTAACAGAGTTCAGCTCTAGTCTACTTCACAGCCAAAGAAGGGCCACAATTCACCGTGAAAAAAGCGCAGGTAGTTCTAGTCAACTAGATGCTGGCAAAGAATTGCAAAATTTCATCGTGAAAGAAGCAGAGGAAGTTCTAGTCATCTGTACAAGCGAAGAACGGCAACATTTCAAGGTCAAGGGAGCAGAATTTAGTTCTAGTCCATTCTACAGTCAAAAAAGGGCAACAATGCATCCCCAAGTAAGCAGACTTCAGTTCTCGTCCACACTACAGGCAAATAAGGGCAACAATTCATCATGAAAGTACCAGAGCTCAGTTCTACTCCACTTTACAGCAAAAGAAGGGCCACAATTCATCGTTAAAAAAAGCAGCTAGTTCTAGTGAACTGGATGCTGGCCAAGAATTGCATTATTTCATTGGGAGAGAAGCAGAGGAAGTTCTTGTCAACTCTGCGGAGAAAGAATCGCAACAATTCATGGTGAAGGAAGCAGAGTTTAGTTCTAGTTTACTCTACAGTCAAAAAGGGCAACAATTCAACGTGATCGTAGCAGACTTCAGTTATAGTCCACTCTACTGTCAAAAAAGGGCAACAATTCATCGTGAAAGTACCAGAGTTCAGTTCTAGTCTACATTACAGCCAAAGAAGAGCCACAAATCACCATGAAAAAAGTGCAGGTAGTTCTAGTCAACTAGATTCTGGCGAAGAATTGCAAAACTTCATCGTGAAAGAAGCAGAGTTAAGTTGTAGTCCACTCAACAGTAAAAAAAGGAGCAACAATTCAACGTGAAGGTAGCAGACTTGAGTTCTAGTCCACTCTACAGGCAAAAAAGGGCAACAATTTATTGTGAAAGTACCAGAGTTCAGTTCTAGTCCACTTTACAGCCAAACAAGGGCCACAATTCACCGTGAAAAAAGCGCAGGTAGTTCTAATCAACTAGATTCTGGCGAAGAATTGCAAAACTTCACCGTGAAAGAAGCAGAGGAAGTTGTAGTCATCTGTACAAGCGAAGAACAGCAACAATTCACGGTCAAGGGACCAGAATTGAGTTCTAGTCCATTCTACAGTAAAAAAAGGGCAACAATTCATCGTGAAGGTAGGAGACTTCAGTTCGAGTCCATTATAAAGGCAAAACGAGCAACAATTTGTCGGGAAAGTACCAGACTTCAGTTATAGTCCACTTTACAGCCAAAGAAGAACCACAATTCATCGTGAAAAAAGCGCAGGTAGTTCTAGTCAACTAGATTCTTACGAAGAATTGCAAAACTTCATCGTGAAAGAAGCAGAGGAAGTTGTAGTCATTTGTACAAGCGAAGTACGGCAACAATTGACGGTCATGGGTGCAGAATTTAGTTCTAGTCCATTCTACAGTCAAAAAAGGGCAACAATTCATCGTGAAAGTAGGAAACTTCAGTTCTAGTCCATTACACAGGCAAAAAGAGCAACAATTCGTCAGGAAAGTACCAGAGTTCAGTTATAGTCCACTTTACAGCCAAAGAAGAGCCACAAATCACCGTGAAAAAAGTGCAGGTAGTTCTAGTCAACTAGATGCTGGCGAAGAATTGCAAAACTTCATCGTGGAAGAAGCAGAGTTAAGTTGTAGTCCACTAAACAGTAAAAAAAGGGCAATAATTCATCGTGAAAGTAGGAGACTTAAGTTCTAGTCCATTACACAGGCAAAAAGAGCAACAATTCGTCGGGAAAGTACAAGACTTCAGTTATAGTCCACTTTACAGCCAAAGAAGGGCCACAAATCACCGTGAAAAAAGCGCAGGTAGTTCTAGTCAACTAGATGCTGGCAAAGAATTGCAAAACTTCATCGTGAAAGAAGCAGAGGAAGTTGTAGTCATCTGTACAAGCGAAGAACGGCAACATTTCAAGGTCAAGGGAGCAGAATTTAGTTCTAGTCCATTCTACAGTCAAAAAAGGGCAACAATGCATCGCCAAGTAAGCAGACTTCAGTTCTCGTCCACACTACAGGCAAATAAGGGCAACAATTCATCATGAAAGTACCAGAGCTCAGTTCTACTCCACTTTACAGCAAAAGAAGGGCCACAATTCATCGTTAAAAAAGCAGCTAGTTCTAGTGAACGGGATGATCGCCAAGAATTGCAACATTTCATTGGGAGAGAAGCAGAGGAAGTTCTTGTCAACTCTACGGAGAAAAAAGCGCAACAATTCATGGTGAAGGAAGCAGAGTTTAGTTCTAATTTACTCTACAGTCAAAAAGGGCAACAATTCAACGTGAAGGTAGCAGACTTGAGTTATAGTCCACTCTACTGTCAAAAAAGGGCAACAATTAATCGTGAAAGTACCAGAGTTCAGTTCTAGTGTACATTACAGCCAAAGAAGAGCCACAAATCACCGTGAAAAAAGTGCAGGAAGTTCTAGTCAACTAGATGCTGGCGAAGAATTGCAAAACTTCATCGTGAAAGAAGCAGAGTTAAGTTGTAGTCCACTCAACAGTAAAAAAAGAGCAACAATTCAACGTGAATGTAGCAGACTTGAGTTCTAGTCCACTCTACAGGCAAAAAAGGGTAACAATTCATTGTGAAAGTACCAGAGTTCAGTTCTAGTCCACTTTACAGCCAAACAAGGGCCACAATTTACCGTGGAAAAAGCGCAGGTAGTTCTAATGAACTAGATTCTGGCGAAGAATTGCAAAACTTCACCGTGAAAGAAGCAGAGGAAGTTGTCGTCATCTGTACAAGCGAAGAACGGCAACAATTCACGGTCAAGGGACCAGAATTTAGTTCTAGTCCATTCTACAGTCAAAAAAGGGCAACAATTCATCGTGAAGGTAGGAGACTTCAGTTCTAGTCCATTATAAAGGCAAAACGAGCAACAATTTGTCGGGAAAGTACCAGACTTCAGTTATAGTCCACTTTACAGCCAAAGAAGAGCCACAATTCACCGTGAAAAAAGCGCAGGTAGTTCTAGTCAACTAGATTCTTACGAAGAATTGCAAAACTTCACCGTGAAAGAAGCAGAGGAAGTTGTCGTCATCTGTACAAGCGAAGAACGGCAACAATTCACGGTCAAGGGACCAGAATTTAGTTCTAGTCCATTCTACAGTCAAAAAAGGGCAACAATTCATCGTGAAGGTAGGAGACTTCAGTTCTAGTCCATTATAAAGGCAAAACGAGCAACAATTCGTCGGGAAAGTACCAGACTTCAGTTATAGTCCACTTTACAGCCAAAGAAGAGCCACAATTCACCGTGAAAAAAGCGCAGGTAGTTCTAGTCAACTAGATTCTTACGAAGAATTGCAAAACTTCATCGTGAAAGAAGCAGAGGAAGTTGTAGTCATCTGTACAAGCGAAGAACGGCAACAATTCACGGTCAAGGGTGCAGAATTTAGTTCTAGTCCATTCTACAGTCACAAAAGGGCAACAATTCATCGTGAAGGTAGGAGACTTCAGTTCTACTCCATTAGACAGGCAAAAAGAGCAACAATTCGTCGGGAAAGTACCAGAGTCCAGTTATAGTCCACTTTACAGCCAAAGAAGAGCCACAAATCACCGTGAAAAAAGTGCAGGTAGTTCTAGTCAACTAGATGCTGGCAAAGAATTGCAAAACTTCATCGTGAAAGAAGCAGAGTTAAGTTGTAGTCCACTCAACAGTAAAAAAAGGGCAATAATTAATCGTGAAAGTAGGAGACTTAAGTTCTACTCCATTACACAGGCAAAAAGAGCAACAATTCGTCGGGAAAGTACAAGACTTCAGTTATAGTCCACTTTACAGCCAAAGAAGGGCCACAATTCACTGTGAAAAAAGCGCAGGTAGTTCTAGTCAACTAGATGCTGGAAAAGAATTGCAAAACTTCATCGTGAAAGAAGCAGAGGAAGTTGTAGTCATCTGTATAAGCGAAGAACGGCAACATTTCAAGGTCAAGGGAGCAGAATTTAGTTCTAGTCCATTCTACAGTCAAAAAAGGGCAACAATGCATCGCCAAGTAAGCAGACTTCAGTTCTCGTCAACTCTACAGGCAAATAAGGGCAACAATTCATCATGAAAGTACCAGAGCTCAGTTCTACTCCACTTTACAGCAAAAGAAGGGCCACAATTCATTGTTAAAAAAAGCAGCTAGTTCTAGTGAACAGGATGCTGGCCAAGAATTGCAACATTTCATTGGGAGAGAAGCAGAGTTTAGTTCTAGTTTACTCTACAGTCAAAAAGGGCAACAATTCAACGTGAAGGTAGCAGACTTGAGTTATAGTCCACTCTACTGTCAAAAAAGGGAAACAATTCATCGTGAAAGTACCAGAGTTCAGTTCTAGTCTACAGTACAGCCAAAGAAGAGCCACAAATCACCATGAAAAAAGTGCAGGTAGTTCTAGTCAACTAGATGCTGGCGAAGAATTGCAAAACTTCATCGTGAAAGAAGCAGAGTTAAGTTGTAGTCCACTCAACAGTAAAAAAAGAGCAACAATTCAACGTGAAGGTAGCAGACTTGAGTTCTAGTCCACTCTACAGTCAATAAAGGGCAACAATTCATCGTGAAAGTAACAGAGTTCAGTTCTAGTCTACTTTACAGCCAAAGAAGGGCCACAATTCACCGTGAAAAAAGCGCAGGTAGTTATAATCAACTAGATTCTGGCGAAGAATTGCAAAACTTCACCGTGAAAGAAGCTGAGGAAGTTGTAGTCATCTGTACAAGCGAAGAACGGCAACAATTCACGGTCAACGGACCAGAATTTACTTCTAGTCCATTCTACAGTCAAAAAAGGGCAACAATTCATCGTGAAGGTAGGAGACTTCAGTTCTAGTACATTATACAGGCAAAACGAGCAACAATTCGTCGGGAAAGTACCAGACTTCAGGTATAGTCCACTTTACAGCCAAAGAAGAGCCACAATTCACCGTGAAAAAAGCGCAGGACGTTCTAGCACACTAGATTCTTACGAAGAATTGCAAAACTTCATCGTGAAAGAATCAGAGGAAGTTGTAGTCATCTTTACCAGCGAAGAACGGCAACAATTCACGGTCAAGAGAGCAGAACTTAGTTCTAGTCCATTCTACAGTCACAAAAGGGCAACAATTCATCGTGAAGGTAGGAGACTTCAGTTCTACTCCATTAGACAGGCAAAAAGAGCAACAATTCGTCGGGAAAGTACCAGAGTTCAGTTATAGTCCACTTTACAGCCAAAGAAGAGCCACAATTCACCGTGAAAAAAGTGCAGGTAGTTCTAGTCAACAAGATGCTGGCAAAGAATTGCAAAACTTCATCGTGAAAGAAGCAGAGGAAGTTGTAGTCAACTCTACAAGCGAAGGACGGCAACAATTCATGCTGAAGGTAGCAGAGTCTAGTTCTAGGCCATTCTACAGACAAAAAAGGGCAACAATTTATCGTGAAGGTAGCAGACTTGAGTTCTAGTCCACTCAACAGGCAAAAGAGAGCAACAATTATCGTGAAAATAACAGAGTTCAGTTCTAGTCCACTTAACAGCCAAACAAGGGCCACAATTCACCGTGAAAAAAGCGCAGCTAGTTCTAGTCAACTGGATGCTGGCCAAGAATAGCAATATTTCATTGTGAAAGAAACAGAGTTAAGTTCTAGTCCACTCTACAGTCAAAAAAGGGCAACAATCTATCGTGAAAGTAACAGAGTTCAGCTCTAGTCTACTTAACAGCCAAACAAGGGCCACAATTCACCGTGAAAAAAGCGCAGCTAGTTCTAGTCAACTGGATGCTGGCCAAGAATAGCAATATTTCATTGTGAAAGAAACAGAGTTAAGTTCTAGTCCACTCTACAGTCAAAAAAGGGCAACAATCTATCGTGAAAGTAACAGAGTTCAGCTCTAGTCTACTTTACAGCCAAAGAAGGGCCACAATTCACCGTGAAAAAAGCGCAGGTAGTTCTAGTCAAGTAGATGCTGGCAAAGATTTGCGAAACTTCATCGTGAAAGAAGCAGAGGAAGTTGTAGTCATCTGTACAAGCGAAGAACGGCAACATTTCAAGGTCAAGGGAGCAGAATTTAGTTATAGTCCATTCTACAGTCAAAAAAGGGCAACAATGCATCGTCAAGTAAGCAGACTTCAGTTCTCGTCCACACTACAGGCAAATAAGGGCAACAATTCATCATGAAAGTACCAGAGCTCAGTTCTACTCCACTTTACAGCAACAGAAGGGCCACTATTCATCGTTAAAAAAGCAGCTAGTTCTAGTGAACTGATGCTTGCCAAGAATTGCATTATTTCATTGAGAGAGAAGCAGAGGAAGTTCTTGTCAACTCTACGGAGAAAGAATCGCAACAATTCATGGTGAAGGAAGCAGAGTTTAGTTCTAGTTTACTCTACAGTCAAAAAGGGCAACAATTCAACGTGAAGGTAGCAGACTTCAGTTATAGTCCACTCTACTGTCAAAAAAGGGCAACAATTCATCGTGAAAGTACCAGAGTTCAGTTCTAGTCTACATTACAGCCAAAAAGAGCCACAAATCACCGTGAAAAAAGTGCAGGTAGTTCTAGTCAACTAGATTCTGGCGAAGAATTGCAAAACTTCATCGTGAAAGAAGCAGAGTTAAGTTGTAGTCCACTCAACAGTAAAAAAAAGGAGCAACAATTCAACGTGAAGGTAGCAGACTTGAGTTCTAGTCCACTCTACAGGCAAAAAAGGGCAACAATTTATTGTGAAAGTACCAGAGTTCAGTTCTAGTCCACTTTACAGCCAAACAAGGGCCATAATTCACCATGAAAAAAAAGCGCAGGTAGTTCTAATCAACTAGATTCTGGCGAAGAATTGCAAAACTTCATCGTGAAAGAAGCAGAGGAAGTTCTAGTCAATTCTACAAGCGAAGAACGGCAACAATTCATGCTGAAGGTAGCAAAGTCTAATTCTAGTCCACTCTACAGTCAAAAAAGGGACAATTTATCGTGAAGGTAGCAGACTTGAGTCCTAGTCCACTCTACAGGAAAAAAAGGGCAACAATTCATTGTGAAAGTACCAGAGTTCAGTTCTAGTCCACTTTACAGCCAAACAAGGGCCACAATTCACCGTGAAAAAAGCGCAGGTAGTTCTAATCAACTAGATTCTGGCGAAGAATTGCAAAACTTCATCGTGAAAGAAGCAGAGTTAAGTTGTAGTCCACTCAACAGTAAAAAAGGGCAACAATTCATCGTGAAAGTAGGAGACTTAAGTTCTAGTCAATTACACAGGCAAAAAGAGCAACAATTCGTCGGGAAAGTACAAGACTTCAGTTATGGTCCACTTTACAGCCAAAGAAGAGCCTCAATTCACCGTGAAAAAAGCGCAGGTAGTTCTAGTCAACCAGATTCTGGCGAAGAATTGCAAAATTCATCGTAAAAGAAGCAGAGGAAGTTGTAGTCATCTGTACAAGCGAACAACGGCAACATTTCAAGGTCAAGGGAGCAGAATTTAGTTCTAGTCTATTCTACAGTCAAAAAAGGGCAACAATGCATCGCAAAATAAGCAGACTTCAGTTCTCGTCCACACTACAGGCAAATAAGGGCAACAATTCATCATGAAAGTACCAGAGCTCAGTTCTACTCCACTTTACAGCAAAAGAAGGGCCACAATTCATCGTTAAAAAAAGCAGCTAGTTCTAGTGAACTGGATGCTGGCCAAAAATTGCAACATTTCATTGGGAGAGAAGCAGAGGAAGTTCTTGTCAACTCTACGGAGAAAGAAGCGCAACAATTCATGGTGAAGGAAGCAGAGTTTAGTTCTAGTTTACTCTACAGTCAAAAAGGGCAACAATTCAACGTGAAGGTAGCAGACTTGAGTTCTAGTCCACTCTACAGTCAAAAAAGGGCAACAATTCATCGTGAAAGTACCAGAGTTCAGTTCTAGTCTACATTACAACCAAGGAAGAGCCACAAATCACCGTGAAAAAAGTGCAGGTAGTTCTAGTCAACTAGATGCTGGCGAAAAAATTGCAAAACTTCATCGTGAAAGATGCAGAGTTAAGTTGTAGTCCACTCTACAGTAAAAAAAGAGCAACAATTCAACGTGAAGGTAGCAGACTTGAGTCCTAGTCCACTCTACAGGCAAAAAAGGGCAACAATTCATTGTGAAAGTACCAGAGTTCAGTTCTAGTCCACTTTACAGCCAAACAAGGGCCATAATTCACCATGAAAAAAAAGCGCAGGTAGTTCTAATCAACTAGATTCTGGCGAAGAATTGCAAAACTTCATCGTGAAAGAAGCAGAGGAAGTTCTATTCAATTCTACAAGCGAAGAACGGCAACAATTCATGCTGAAGGTAGCAAAGTCTAATTCTAGTCCACTCTACAGTCAAAAAAGGGACAATTTATCGTGAAGGTAGCAGACTTGAGTCCTAGTCCACTCTACAGGAAAAAAAAGGGCAACAATTCATTGTGAAAGTACCAGAGTTCAGTTCTAGTCCACTTTACAGCCAAACAAGGGCCACAATTCACCGTGAAAAAAGCGCAGGTAGTTCTAATCAACTAGATTCTGGCGAAGAATTGCAAAACTTCATCGTGAAAGAAGCAGAGTTAAGTTGTAGTCCACTCAACAGTAAAAAAGGGCAACAATTCATCGTGAAAGTAGGAGACTTAAGTTCTAGTCAATTACACAGGCAAAAAGAGCAACAATTCGTCGGGAAAGTACAAGACTTCAGTTATGGTCCACTTTACAGCCAAAGAAGAGCCTCAATTCACCGTGAAAAAAGCGCAGGTAGTTCTAGTCAACCATATTCTGGCGAATAATTTCAAAATTCATCGTAAAAAAAGCAGAGGAAGTTGTAGTCATCTGTACCAGCGAAGAACGGCGACAATTCACGGTCAAGCAGTTGTTGTAAACTGTTAGAGCATGTAGTTTTCACCAATCTGGCAAACTTTCTAGAGTCTAACTCATACTTCACTACAGCACAGCATGGATTTAGAAAATCATATTCCTGCGAAACTCAACTAGTATCCTTCACCCATCATCTGCATCGTATCCTAGATCGCTCATCCTGCGCTGACTGTGTCTTCTTGGATTTTAGTAAAGCATTTGATAAAGTATGCCATAATCTACTACTTTTTAAACTGAACTTACTAAATATCGACCCTAACCTTTTAAAATGGATAGAGCATTTCCTTACAAACCGTTTCCAATTCGTCACTGCTAACGGTCATAACTCTCCACTTACTGAAGTACAATCAGGTGTACCACAAGGGTCTGTGCTGGGACCACTATTATTTCTTATCTATAATAATGACCTAACTGTTACAATATCCTCTAACATACATATGTTCGCAGATGATTGTGTTATCTTCCGGGAAATTAACAGCTCTGATGATATTTTAACACTCCAATATGATCTGGATAATGTAGTTGACTGGTGCGGGAAGTGGTTGATGGAATTAAATATTATGAAATGTAAAATAATGCGCGTATCCATATCTAATTCTACTCCTAGCACCTATCATCTTAGCAACGTTACCTTAGATTTCGTCATGTCATATAAATATCTCGGTGTGCACATTACGAATAACTTAAATTAAACCATTCATATAGAGTACGTCATTAACAATGCAAATCGCATGCTTGGGTACTTACGGCGCAACTTTTCGAAAACACCACCTACTTTAAAACTACAGCTCTATAAGACTCTAATACGCCCAAAACTTGAATATGCATCTGCAATATGGGATCCCAGTCACGTTAATCTCATTACCTCACTTGAACTAGTACAAAATAACTCTACCCGTTTCATTCTTTCTAACTATAACCGTACCGCGAGTATAACCTCAATGAAAACTAACCTAGCACTTATTCCGTTAGCTAACCGCCGCAAAGTCGCCCAACTTTCGCTATTTCATAAAATTTTCCATCACACCACGCTTCACGACGACTTGATAATGCGGCCTCAATACATTTCAAACCGCGTCGATCATCGCAGTAAGGTGCGAATTGATTCATGTCACACGAAGTCTTTTTTACAGTCTTTCATCCCCCGTACATCGCAGGAATGGAACCACCTTCCCTCAAGTATCGTAGCCATCACCGATAACAAACTTGTTCGCGAAACATTAGCTAACATTGTATAATCAGGAGAATTATTGTATTACCAGAACTCACTGCACTGATTTGTTTGATTTGTCTTTCTTTACTACTCTGTAACCACTCCCATCTTTAATGCCATATGGCCCTGAGGATATTTTTAAATAAATAAATAAATAAAAGACAGCAGAATTTAGTTCTAGTCCATTCTACAGCAAAAAAAGGGCAACAATGCATCTTGAAGGTAGCAGACTTCAGTTCTCGTCTAGACTACAGGCAAAAAAGGGCAACAATTCGTCGGAAAAGTACCAGAGTTCAGTTCTAGTCCACTTTACAGCCAAAGAAGGGCCACAATTCACCGTGAAAAAAGCGCCGGTAGTTCTAGTCAGCTAGATTCTGGCGAAAAATTGCAAAACTTCATCGTGAAAGAAGCAGAGGAAGTTCTAGTCAACTCTACAAGCGAAGAACGGCAACATTTCATGGTGAAGGTAGCAGAGTCTAGTTCTAGTCCACTCTACAGTAAAAAATGGCAACAATTTAACGTGAAGGCAGCAGACTTGACTTCTTGTCCACTCAACAGCCAAAAAAGAGCAACAATTATCGTGAAAGTAACAGAGTTCATTTGTAGTCCACTTTACAGCCAAACAAGGGCCACAATTCACCGTAAAAAAGTGCAGTTAGTTCTAGTCAACTGGATGCTGGCCAAGAATAGCAATATTTCATTGTGAAAGAAAAAACGCTAAGTTCTAGTCCACTCTACAGTCAAAAAGGGCAACAATTAATCGTGAAAGTTACAGAGTTCAGTTCTAGTCTACTTTACAGCCAAAGAAGGGCCACAATTCACCGTGAAAAAAGCGCAGGTAGTTCTAGTCAACTAGATTCTGGCGAAGAATTGCAAAACTTCATCGTGAAAGAAGCAGAGGAAGTTCTAGTCATCTGTACAACCGAAAAACGGCAACTGTTCACGGCCAAGGGAGCAGAGTTTAGTTCTAGTCCACTCTACAGTCAAAAAAGGCTAACAATGCATCGTCAATGTAGCAGACTTCAGTTCTCGTCCACACTACTGGCAAATAAGGGCAACAATTCATCATGAAAGTACCAGAGTTCAGTTCTAGTCTACTTTAAAGCCAAAGAAGGGCCACAATTCACAGTGAAAAAAGCGCAGGTAGTTCTAATCAACTAGATTCTGGCGAACAATTGCAAAACTTCACCGTGAAAGAAGCAGAGGAAGTTGTAGTCATCTGTACAAGCGAAGAACGGCAACAATTCACGGTCCAGGGACCAGAATTTACTTCTAGTTCATTCTACAGTCAAAAAAGGGCAACAATTCATCGTGAAGGTAGGAGACTTCAGTTCTAGTACATTATACAGGCAAAACGAGCAACAATTCGTCGGGAAAGTACCAGACTTCAGTTATAGTCCACTTTACAGCCAAAGAAGAGCCACAATTCACCGTGAAAAAAGTGCAGGTAGTTCTAGTCAACTGGATGCTTGCCAAGAATAGCAATATTTCATTGTGAAAGAAACATAGGTTCTAGTCCACTCTACAGTCAATAAAGGGCAACAATTCTTCTTGAAAGTAACAGAGTTCAGTTCTAGTCTACTTTAAAGCCAAAGAAGGACCACATTTCACCGTGAAAAAAGCGCAGGTAGTTCTAATCAACTAGATTCTGTCGAAGAATTGTAAAACTTCATTGTGAAAGAAGCAGAGGAAGTTGTAGTCACCTGTACAAGCGAAGAACGGCAACAATTCACGGTCAAGGGAGCAGAATTTAGTTCTAGTCCATTCGACAGTCAAAAAAGGGCAACAATGCATCGTCAAGGAAGCAGACTTCAGTTCTCGTCCACACTACAGGCAAATAAGGGCAGCAATTCATCATGAAAGTACCAGAGTTCAGTTCTACTCCACTTTACAGCAAAAGAAGGGCCACAATTTATCGTTAAAAAGCGCAGCTAGTTCTAGTGAACTGGATGCTGGCCAAGAATTGCAACATTTCATTTGGAAAGAAGCAGAGGAAGTTCTTGTCAACTCTACAGAGAAAGAAGCGCAACAATTCATGGTGAAGGAAGCAGAGTTTAGTTCTAGTTTACTCTACAGTCAAAAAGGGCAACAATTCAACGTGAAGGTAGCAGACTTGAGTTCTAGTCCACTCTACTGTCAAAAAAGGGCAACAATTCATCGTGAAAGTACGAGAGTTCAGTTCTAGTCTACTTTACAGCCAAAGAAGGGCCACAATTCACCGTGAAAAAAGCGCAGGTAGTTCTAGTCAACTAGATTCTGGCGAAGAATTGAAAAACTTCATCGTGAAAGAAGCAGAGTTAAGTTGTAGTCCACTCAACAGTAAAAAAAGAGCAACAATTCAACGTGAAGGTAGCAGACTTGAGTTCTAGTCCACTCTACAGTCAATAAAGGGCAACAATTCATCGTGAAAGTAACAGAGTTCAGTTCTAGTCTACTTTACAGCCAAAGAAGGGCCACAATTCACCGTGAAAAAAGCGCAGGTAGTTCTAATCAACTAGATTCTGGCGAAGAATTGCAAAACTTCACCGTGAAAGAAGCTGAGGAAGTTGTAGTCATCTGTACAAGCGAAGAACGGCAACAATTCACGGTCAAGGGACAAGAATTTACTTCTAGTCCATTCTACAGTCAAAAAAGGGCAACAATTCATCGTGAAGGTAGGAGACTTCAGTTCTAGTACATTATACAGGCAAAACGAGCAACAATTCGTCGCGAAAGTACCAGACTTCAGGTATAGTCCACACTACAGCCAAAGAAGAGCCACAATTCACCGTGAAAAAAGCGCTGGACGTTCTAGCCAACTAGATTCTTACGAAGAATTGCAAAACTTCATCGTGAAAGAATCAGAGGAAGTTGTAGTCATCTTTACCAGCGAAGAACGGCAACAATTCACGGTCAAGAGAGCAGAATTTAGTTCTAGTCCATTCTACAGTCAAAAAAGGGCAACAATTCATCGTGAAGGTAGGAGACTTCAGTTCTACTCCATTAGACAGGCAAAAAGAGCAACAATTCGTCGGGAAAGTACCAGAGTTCAGTTATAGTCCACTTTACAGCCAAAGAAGAGCCACAATTCACCGTGAAAAAAGTGCAGGTAGTTCTAGTCAACAAGATGCTGGCAAAGAATTGCAAAACTTCATCGTGAAAGAAGCAGAGGAAGTTGTAGTCAACTCTACAATCGAAGGACGGCAACAATTCATGCTGAAGGTAGCAGAGTCTAGTTCTAGGCCATTCTACAGTCAAAAAAGGACAACAATTTATCGTGAAGGTAGCAGACTTGAGTTCTAGTCCACTCAACAGGCAAAAGAGAGCAACAATTATCGTGAAAATAACAGAGTTCAGTTCTAGTCCACTTTATAGCCAAAGAAGAGCCACAATTCACCGTGAAAAAAGTGCAGGTAGTTCTAGTCAACAAGATGCTGGCAAAGAATTGCAAAACTTCATCGTCAAAGAAGCAGAGGAAGTTGTAGTCAACTGTTCAAGCGAAGAACGGCAACAATTCATGCTGAAGGTAGCAGAGTCTAGTTCTAGTCCACTCTACAGTCAAAAAAGGGCAACAATTTATCGTGAAAGTAGCAGACTTGAGTTCTAGTTCACTCAACAGGCAAAAAAGAGCAACAATTATCGTGAAACTAACAGAGTTCAGTTCTAGTCCACTTAACAGCCAAACAAGGGCCACAATTCACCGTGAAAAAAGCGCAGCTAGTTCTAGTCAACTGGATGCTGGCCAAGAATAGCAATATTTCATTGTGAAAGAAACAGAGTTAAGTTCTAGTCCACTCTACAGTCAAAAAAGGGCAACAATCTATCGTGAAAGTAACAGAATTCAGCTCTAGTCTACTTTACAGCCAAAGAAGGGCCACAATTCACCGTGAAAAAAGCGCAGGTAGTTCTAGTCAACTAGATGCTGGCAAAGAATTGCGAAACTTCATCGTGAAAGAAGCAGAGGAAGTTGTAGTCATCTGTACAAGCGAAGAACGGCAACATTTCAAGGTCAAGGGAGCAGAATTTAGTTCTAGTCCATTCTACAGTCAAAAAAGGGCAACAATGCATCGCAAAATAAGCAGACTTCAGTTCTCGTCCACACTACAGGCAAATAAGGGCAACAATTCATCATGAAAGTACCAGAGCTCAGTTCTACTCCACTTTACAGCAAAACAAGGGCCACAATTCATCGTTAAAAAAAGCAGCTAGTTCTAGTGAACTGGATGCTGGCCAAAAATTGCAACATTTCATTGGGAGAGAAGCAGAGGAAGTTCTTGTCAACTCTACGGAGAAAGAAGCGCAACAATTCATGGTGAAGGAAGCAGAGTTTAGTTCTAGTTTACTCTACAGTCAAAAAGGGCAACAATTCAACGTGAAGGTAGCAGACTTGAGTTCTAGTCCACTCTACAGTCAAAAAAGGGCAACAATTCATCGTGAAAGTACCAGAGTTCAGTTCTAGTCTACATTACAACCAAGGAAGAGCCACAAATCACCGTGAAAAAAGTGCAGGTAGTTCTAGTCAACTAGATGCTGGCGAAAAAATTGCAAAACTTCATCGTGAAAGATGCAGAGTTAAGTTGTAGTCCACTCTACAGTAAAAAAAGAGCAACAATTCAACGTGAAGGTAGCAAACTTGAGTCCTAGTCCACTCTACAGGCAAAAAAGGGCAACAATTCATTGTGAAAGTACCAGAGTTCAGTTCTAGTCCACTTTACAGCCAAACAAGGGCCATAATTCACCATGAAAAAAAGCGCAGGTAGTTCTAATTAACTAGATTCTGGCGAAGAATTGCAAAACTTCATCGTGAAAGAAGCAGAGGAAGTTCTAGTCAATTCTACAAGCGAGGAACGGCAACAATTCATGCTGAAGGTAGCAAAGTCTAATTCTAGTCCACTCTACAGTCAAAAAAGGGACAATTTATCGTGAAGGTAGCAGACTTGAGTCCTAGTCCACTCTACAGGAAAAAAAAGGGCAACAATTCATTGTGAAAGTACCAGAGTTCAGTTCTAGTCCACTTTACAGCCAAACAAGGGCCACAATTCACCGTGAAAAAAGCGCAGGTAGTTCTAATCAACTAGATTCTGGCGAAGAATTGCAAAACTTCATCGTGAAAGAAGCAGAGTTAAGTTGTAGTCCACTCAACAGTAAAAAAGGGCAACAATTCATCGTGAAAGTAGGAGACTTAAGTTCTAGTCAATTACACAGGCAAAAAGAGCAACAATTCGTCGGGAAAGTACAAGACTTCAGTTATGGTCCACTTTACAGCCAAAGAAGAGCCTCAATTCACCGTGAAAAAAGCGCAGGTAGTTCTAGTCAACCAGATTCTGGCGAAGAATTGCAAAATTCATCGTAAAAGAAGCAGAGGAAGTTGTAGTCATCTGTACAAGCGAACAACGGCAACATTTCAAGGTCAAGGGAGCAGAATTTAGTTCTAGTCCATTCTACAGTCAAAAAAGGGCAACAATGCATCGCAAAATAAGCAGACTTCAGTTCTCGTCCACACTACAGGCAAATAAGGGCAACAATTCATCATGAAAGTACCAGAGCTCAGTTCTACTACACTTTACAGCAAAAGAAGGGCCACAATTCATCGTTAAAAAAAGCAGCTAGTTCTAGTGAACTGGATGCTGGCCAAAAATTGCAACATTTCATTGGGAGAGAAGCAGAGGAAGTTCTTGTCAACTCTACGGAGAAAGAAGCGCAACAATTCATGGTGAAGGAAGCAGAGTTTAGTTCTAGTTTACTCTACAGTCAAAAAGGGCAACAATTCAACGTGAAGGTAGCAGACTTGAGTTCTAGTCCACTCTACAGTCAAAAAAGGGCAACAATTCATCGTGAAAGTACCAGAGTTCAGTTCTAGTCTACATTACAACCAAGGAAGAGCCAGAAATCACCGTGAAAAAAGTGCAGGTAGTTCTAGTCAACTAGATGCTGGCGAAAAAATTACAAAACTTCATCGTGAAAGATGCAGAGTTAAGTTGTAGTCCACTCTACAGTAAAAAAAGAGCAACAATTCAACGTGAAGGTAGCAGACTTGAGTCCTAGTCCACTCTACAGGCAAAAAAGGGCAACAATTCATTGTGAAAGTACCAGAGTTCAGTTCTAGTCCACTTTACAGCCAAACAAGGGCCATAATTCACCATGAAAAAAAAGCGCAGGTAGTTCTAATCAACTAGATTCTGGCGAAGAATTGCAAAACTTCATCGTGAAAGAAGCAGAGGAAGTTCTATTCAATTCTACAAGCGAAGAACGGCAACAATTCATGCTGAAGGTAGCAAAGTCTAATTCTAGTCCACTCTACAGTCAAAAAAGGGACAATTTATCGTGAAGGTAGCAGACTTGAGTCCTAGTCCACTCTACAGGAAAAAAAAGGGCAACAATTCATTGTGAAAGTACCAGAGTTCAGTTCTAGTCCACTTTACAGCCAAACAAGGGCCACAATTCACCGTGAAAAAAGCGCAGGTAGTTCTAATCAACTAGATTCTGGCGAAGAATTGCAAAACTTCATCGTGAAAGAAGCAGAGTTAAGTTGTAGTCCACTCAACAGTAAAAAAGGGCAACAATTCATCGTGAAAGTAGGAGACTTAAGTTCTAGTCAATTACACAGGCAAAAAGAGCAACAATTCGTCGGGAAAGTACAAGACTTCAGTTATGGTCCACTTTACAGCCAAAGAAGAGCCTCAATTCACCGTGAAAAAAGCGCAGGTAGTTCTAGTCAACCATATTCTGGCGAAGAATTGCAAAATTCATCGTAAAAGAAGCAGAGGAAGTTGTAGTCATCTGTACCAGCGAAGAACGGCGACAATTCACGGTCAAGCAGTTGTTGTAAACTGTTAGAGCATGTAGTTTTCACCAATCTGGCAAACTTTCTAGAGTCTAACTCATACTTCACTACAGCACAGCATGGATTTAGAAAATCATATTCCTGCGAAACTCAACTAGTATCCTTCACCCATCATCTGCATCGTATCCTAGATCGCTCATCCTGCGCTGACTGTGTCTTCTTGGATTTTAGTAAAGCATTTGATAAAGTATGCCATAATCTACTACTTTTTAAACTGAACTTACTAAATATCGACCCTAACCTTTTAAAATGGATAGAGCATTTCCTTACAAACCGTTTCCAATTCGTCACTGCTAACGGTCATAACTCTCCACTTACTGAAGTACAATCAGGTGTACCACAAGGGTCTGTGCTGGGACCACTATTATTTCTTATCTATAATAATGACCTAACTGTTACAATATCCTCTAACATACATATGTTCGCAGATGATTGTGTTATCTTCCGGGAAATTAACAGCTCTGATGATATTTTAACACTCCAATATGATCTGGATAATGTAGTTGACTGGTGCGGGAAGTGGTTGATGGAATTAAATATTAAGAAATGTAAAATAATGCGCGTATCCAGATCTAATTCTACTCCTAGCACCTATCATCTTAACAACGTTACCTTAGATTTCGTCATGTCATATAAATATCTCGGTGTGCACATTACGAATAACTTAAATTGGACCATTCATATAGAGTACGTCATTAACAATGCAAATCGCATGCTTGGGTACTTACGGCGCAACTTTTCGAAAACACCACCTACTTTAAAACTACAGCTCTATAAGACTCTAATACGCCCAAAACTTGAATATGCATCTGCAATATGGGATCCCAGTCACGTTAATCTCATTACCTCACTTGAACTAGTACAAAATAACTCTACCCGTTTCATTCTTTCTAACTATAACCGTACCGCGAGTATAACCTCAATGAAAACTAACCTAGCACTTATTCCGTTAGCTAACCGCCGCAAAGTCGCCCAACTTTCGCTATTTCATAAAATTTTCCATCACACCACGCTTCACGACGACTTGATAATGCGGCCTCAATACATTTCAAACCGCGTCGATCATCGCAGTAAGGTGGGAATTGATTCATGTCACACGAAGTCTTTTTTACAGTCTTTCATCCCCCGTACATCGCAGGAATGGAACCACCTTCCCTCAAGTATCGTAGCCATCACCGATAACAAACTTTTTCGCGAAACATTAGCTAACATTGTATAATCAGGAGAATTATTGTATTACCAGAACTCACTGCACTGGTTTGTTTGATTTGTCTTTCTTTACTACTCTGTAACCACTCCCATCTTTAATGCCATATGGCCCTGAGGATATTTTTAAATAAATAAATAAATAAAAGACAGCAGAATTTAGTTCTAGTCCATTCTACAGCAAAAAAAGGGCAACAATGCATCTTGAAGGTAGCAGACTTCAGTTCTCGTCTAGACTACAGGCAAAAAAGGGCAACAATTCGTCGGAAAAGTACCAGAGTTCAGTTCTAGTCCACTTTACAGCCAAAGAAGGGCCACAATTCACCGTGAAAAAAGCGCCGGTAGTTCTAGTCAGCTAGATTCTGGCGAAAAATTGCAAAACTTCATCGTGAAAGAAGCAGAGGAAGTTCTAGTCAACTCTACAAGCGAAGAACGGCAACATTTCATGGTGAAGGTAGCAGAGTCTAGTTCTAGTCCACTCTACAGTAAAAAATGGCAACAATTTAACGTGAAGGCAGCAGACTTGACTTCTTGTCCACTCAACAGCCAAAAAAGAGCAACAATTATCGTGAAAGTAACAGAGTTCATTTGTAGTCCACTTTACAGCCAAACAAGGGCCACAATTCACCGTAAAAAAGTGCAGTTAGTTCTAGTCAACTGGATGCTGGCCAAGAATAGCAATATTTCATTGTGAAAGAAAAAAAGCTAAGTTCTAGTCCACTCTACAGTCAAAAAGGGCAACAATTAATCGTGAAAGTTACAGAGTTCAGTTCTAGTCTACTTTACAGCCAAAGAAGGGCCACAATTCACCGTGAAAAAAGCGCAGGTAGTTCTAGTCAACTAGATTCTGGCGAAGAATTGCAAAACTTCATCGTGAAAGAAGCAGAGGAAGTTCTAGTCATCTGTACAACCGAAAAACGGCAACTGTTCACGGCCAAGGCAGCAGAGTGTAGTTCTAGTCCACTCTACAGTCAAAAAAGGCTAACAATGCATCGTCAATGTAGCAGACTTCAGTTCTCGTCCACACTACTGGCAAATAAGGGCAACAATTCATCATGAAAGTACCAGAGTTCAGTTCTAGTCTACTTTAAAGCCAAAGAAGGGCCACAATTCACAGTGAAAAAAGCGCAGGTAGTTCTAATCAACTAGATTCTGGCGAACAATTGCAAAACTTCACCGTGAAAGAAGCAGAGGAAGTTGTAGTCATCTGTACAAGCGAAGAACGGCAACAATTCACGGTCCAGGGACCAGAATTTACTTCTAGTTCATTCTACAGTCAAAAAAGGGCAACAATTCATCGTGAAGGTAGGAGACTTCAGTTCTAGTACATTATACAGGCAAATAAGGGCAGCAATTCATCATGAAAGTGCCAGAGTTCAGTTCTACTCCACTTTACAGCAAAAGAAGGGCCACAATTTATCGTTAAAAAGCGCAGCTAGTTCTAGTGAACTGGATGCTGGCCAAGAATTGCAACATTTCATTTGGAAAGAAGCAGAGGAAGTTCTTGTCAACTCTACAGAGAAAGAAGCGCAACAATTCATGGTGAAGGAAGCAGAGTTTAGTTCTAGTTTATTCTACAGTCAAAAAGGGCAACAATTCAACGTGAAGGTAGCAGACTTGAGTTCTAGTCCACTCTACTGTCAAAAAAGGGCAACAATTCATCGTGAAAGTACGAGAGTTCAGTTCTAGTCTACTTTACAGCCAAAGAAGGGCCACAATTCACCGTGAAAAAAGCGCAGGTAGTTCTAGTCAACTAGATTCTGGCGAAGAATTGAAAAACTTCATCGTGAAAGAAGCAGAGTTAAGTTGTAGTCCACTCAACAGTAAAAAAAGAGCAACAATTCAACGTGAAGGTAGCAGACTTGAGTTCTAGTCCACTCTACAGTCAATAAAGGGCAACAATTCATCGTGAAAGTAACAGAGTTCAGTTCTAGTCTACTTTACAGCCAAAGAAGGGCCACAATTCACCGTGAAAAAAGCGCAGGTAGTTCTAATCAACTAGATTCTGGCGAAGAATTGCAAAACTTCACCGTGAAAGAAGCTGAGGAAGTTGTAGTCATCTGTACAAGCGAAGAACGGCAACAATTCACGGTCAAGGGACCAGAATTTACTTCTAGTCCATTCTACAGTCAAAAAAGGGCAACAATTCATCGTGAAGGTAGGAGACTTCAGTTCTAGTACATTATACAGGCAAAACGAGCAACAATTCGTCGCGAAAGTACCAGACTTCAGGTATAGTCCACTTTACAGCCAAAGAAGAGCCACAATTCACCATGAAAAAAGCGCTGGACGTTCTAGCCAACTAGATTCTTACGAAGAATTGCAAAACTTCATCGTGAAAGAATCAGAGGAAGTTGTAGTCATCTTTACCAGCGAAGAACGGCAACAATTCACGGTCAAGAGAGCAGAATTTAGTTCTAGTCCATTCTACAGTCAAAAAAGGGCAACAATTCATCGTGAAGGTAGGAGACTTCAGTTCTACTCCATTAGACAGGCAAAAAGAGCAACAATTCGTCGGGAAAGTACCAGAGTTCAGTTATAGTCCACTTTACAGCCAAAGAAGAGCCACAATTCACCGTGAAAAAAGTGCAGGTAGTTCTAGTCAACAAGATGCTGGCAAAGAATTGCAAAACTTCATCGTGAAAGAAGCAGAGGAAGTTGTAGTCAACTCTACAATCGAAGGACGGCAACAATTCATGCTGAAGGTAGCAGAGTCTAGTTCTAGGCCATTCTACAGTCAAAAAAGGGCAACAATTTATCGTGAAGGTAGCAGACTTGAGTTCTAGTCCACTCAACAGGCAAAAGAGAGCAACAATTATCGTGAAAATAACAGAGTTCAGTTCTAGTCCACTTTATAGCCAAAGAAGAGCCACAATTCACCGTGAAAAAAGTGCAGGTAGTTCTAGTCAACAAGATGCTGGCAAAGAATTGCAAAACTTCATCGTCAAAGAAGCCGAGGAAGTTGTAGTCAACTGTTCAAGCGAAGAACGGCAACAATTCATGCTGAAGGTAGCAGAGTCTAGTTCTAGTCCACTCTACAGTCAAAAAAGGGCAACAATTTATCGTGAAAGTAGCAGACTTGAGTTCTAGTTCACTCAACAGGCAAAAAAGAGCAACAATTATCGTGAAACTAACAGAGTTCAGTTCTAGTCCACTTAACAGCCAAACAAGGGCCACAATTCACCGTGAAAAAAGCGCAGCTAGTTCTAGTCAACTGGATGCTGGCCAAGAATAGCAATATTTCATTGTGAAAGAAACAGAGTTAAGTTCTAGTCCACTCTACAGTCAAAAAAGGGCAACAATCTATCGTGAAAGTAACAGAATTCAGCTCTAGTCTACTTTACAGCCAAAGAAGGGCCACAATTCACCGTGAAAAAAGCGCAGGTAGTTCTAGTCAACTAGATGCTGGCAAAGAATTGCGAAACTTCATCGTGAAAGAAGCAGAGGAAGTTGTAGTCATCTGTACAAGCGAAGAACGGCAACATTTCAAGGTCAAGGGAGCAGAATTTAGTTCTAGTCCATTCTACAGTCAAAAAAGGGCAACAATGCATCGCAAAATAAGCAGACTTCAGTTCTCGTCCACACTACAGGCAAATAAGGGCAACAATTCATCATAAAAGTACCAGAGCTCAGTTCTACTCCACTTTACAGCAAAACAAGGGCCACAATTCATCGTTAAAAAAAGCAGCTAGTTCTAGTGAACTGGATGCTGGCCAAAAATTGCAACATTTCATTGGGAGAGAAGCAGAGGAAGTTCTTGTCAACTCTACGGAGAAAGAAGCGCAACAATTCATGGTGAAGGAAGCAGAGTTTAGTTCTAGTTTACTCTACAGTCAAAAAGGGCAACAATTCAACGTGAAGGTAGCAGACTTGAGTTCTAGTCCACTCTACAGTCAAAAAAGGGCAACAATTCATCGTGAAAGTACCAGAGTTCAGTTCTAGTCTACATTACAACCAAGGAAGAGCCACAAATCACCGTGAAAAAAGTGCAGGTAGTTCTAGTCAACTAGATGCTGGCGAAAAAATTACAAAACTTCATCGTGAAAGATGCAGAGTTAAGTTGTAGTCCACTCTACAGTAAAAAAAGAGCAACAATTCAACGTGAAGGTAGCAGACTTGAGTCCTAGTCCACTCTACAGGCAAAAAAGGGCAACAATTCATTGTGAAAGTACCAGAGTTCAGTTCTAGTCCACTTTACAGCCAAACAAGGGCCATAATTCACCATGAAAAAAAAGCGCAGGTAGTTCTAATCAACTAGATTCTGGCGAAGAATTGCAAAACTTCATCGTGAAAGAAGCAGAGGAAGTTCTATTCAATTCTACAAGCGAAGAACGGCAACAATTCATGCTGAAGGTAGCAAAGTCTAATTCTAGTCCACTCTACAGTCAAAAAAGGGACAATTTATCGTGAAGGTAGCAGACTTGAGTCCTAGTCCACTCTACAGGAAAAAAAAGGGCAACAATTCATTGTGAAAGTACCAGAGTTCAGTTCTAGTCCACTTTACAGCCAAACAAGGGCCACAATTCACCGTGAAAAAAGCGCAGGTAGTTCTAATCAACTAGATTCTGGCGAAGAATTGCAAAACTTCATCGTGAAAGAAGCAGAGTTAAGTTGTAGTCCACTCAACAGTAAAAAAGGGCAACAATTCATCGTGAAAGTAGGAGACTTAAGTTCTAGTCAATTACACAGGCAAAAAGAGCAACAATTCGTCGGGAAAGTACAAGACTTCAGTTATGGTCCACTTTACAGCCAAAGAAGAGCCTCAATTCACCGTGAAAAAAGCGCAGGTAGTTCTAGTCAACCATATTCTGGCGAAGAATTGCAAAATTCATCGTAAAAGAAGCAGAGGAAGTTGTAGTCATCTGTACCAGCGAAGAACGGCGACAATTCACGGTCAAGCAGTTGTTGTAAACTGTTAGAGCATGTAGTTTTCACCAATCTGGCAAACTTTCTAGAGTCTAACTCATACTTCACTACAGCACAGCATGGATTTAGAAAATCATATTCCTGCGAAACTCAACTAGTATCCTTCACCCATCATCTGCATCGTATCCTAGATCGCTCATCCTGCGCTGACTGTGTCTTCTTGGATTTTAGTAAAGCATTTGATAAAGTATGCCATAATCGACTACTTTTTAAACTGAACTTACTAAATATCGACCCTAACCTTTTAAAATGGATAGAGCATTTCCTTACAAACCGTTTCCAATTCGTCACTGCTAACGGTCATAACTCTCCACTTACTGAAGTACAATCAGGTGTACCACAAGGGTCTGTGCTGGGACCACTATTATTTCTTATCTATAATAATGACCTAACTGTTACAATATCCTCTAACATACATATGTTCGCAGATGATTGTGTTATCTTCCGGGAAATTAACAGCTCTGATGATATTTTAACACTCCAATATGATCTGGATAATGTAGTTGACTGGTGCGGGAAGTGGTTGATGGAATTAAATATTAAGAAATGTAAAATAATGCGCGTATCCAGATCTAATTCTACTCCTAGCACCTATCATCTTAACAACGTTACCTTAGATTTCGTCATGTCATATAAATATCTCGGTGTGCACATTACGAATAACTTAAATTGGACCATTCATATAGAGTACGTCATTAACAATGCAAATCGCATGCTTGGGTACTTACGGCGCAACTTTTCGAAAACACCACCTACTTTAAAACTACAGCTCTATAAGACTCTAATACGCCCAAAACTTGAATATGCATCTGCAATATGGGATCCCAGTCACGTTAATCTCATTACCTCACTTGAACTAGTACAAAATAACTCTACCCGTTTCATTCTTTCTAACTATAACCGTACCGCGAGTATAACCTCAATGAAAACTAACCTAGCACTTATTCCGTTAGCTAACCGCCGCAAAGTCGCCCAACTTTCGCTATTTCATAAAATTTTCCATCACACCACGCTTCACGACGACTTGATAATGCGGCCTCAATACATTTCAAACCGCGTCGATCATCGCAGTAAGGTGGGAATTGATTCATGTCACACGAAGTCTTTTTTACAGTCTTTCATCCCCCGTACATCGCAGGAATGGAACCACCTTCCCTCAAGTATCGTAGCCATCACCGATAACAAACTTTTTCGCGAAACATTAGCTAACATTGTATAATCAGGAGAATTATTGTATTACCAGAACTCACTGCACTGGTTTGTTTGATTTGTCTTTCTTTACTACTCTGTAACCACTCCCATCTTTAATGCCATATGGCCCTGAGGATATTTTTAAATAAATAAATAAATAAAAGACAGCAGAATTTAGTTCTAGTCCATTCTACAGCAAAAAAAGGGCAACAATGCATCTTGAAGGTAGCAGACTTCAGTTCTCGTCTAGACTACAGGCAAAAAAGGGCAACAATTCGTCGGAAAAGTACCAGAGTTCAGTTCTAGTCCACTTTACAGCCAAAGAAGGGCCACAATTCACCGTGAAAAAAGCGCCGGTAGTTCTAGTCAGCTAGATTCTGGCGAAAAATTGCAAAACTTCATCGTGAAAGAAGCAGAGGAAGTTCTAGTCAACTCTACAAGCGAAGAACGGCAACATTTCATGGTGAAGGTAGCAGAGTCTAGTTCTAGTCCACTCTACAGTAAAAAATGGCAACAATTTAACGTGAAGGCAGCAGACTTGACTTCTTGTCCACTCAACAGCCAAAAAAGAGCAACAATTATCGTGAAAGTAACAGAGTTCATTTGTAGTCCACTTTACAGCCAAACAAGGGCCACAATTCACCGTAAAAAAGTGCAGTTAGTTCTAGTCAACTGGATGCTGGCCAAGAATAGCAATATTTCATTGTGAAGGAAAAAAAGCTAAGTTCTAGTCCACTCTACAGTCAAAAAGGGCAACAATTAATCGTGAAAGTTACAGAGTTCAGTTCTAGTCTACTTTACAGCCAAAGAAGGGCCACAATTCACCGTGAAAAAAGCGCAGGTAGTTCTAGTCAACTAGATTCTGGCGAAGAATTGCAAAACTTCATCGTGAAAGAAGCAGAGGAAGTTCTAGTCATCTGTACAACCGAAAAACGGCAACTGTTCACGGCCAAGGCAGCAGAGTTTAGTTCTAGTCCACTCTACAGTCAAAAAAGGCTAACAATGCATCGTCAATGTAGCAGACTTCAGTTCTCGTCCACACTACTGGCAAATAAGGGCAACAATTCATCATGAAAGTACCAGAGTTCAGTTCTAGTCTACTTTAAAGCCAAAGAAGGGCCACAATTCACAGTGAAAAAAGCGCAGGTAGTTCTAATCAACTAGATTCTGGCGAACAATTGCAAAACTTCACCGTGAAAGAAGCAGAGGAAGTTGTAGTCATCTGTACAAGCGAAGAACGGCAACAATTCACGGTCCAGGGACCAGAATTTACTTCTAGTTCATTCTACAGTCAAAAAAGGGCAACAATTCATCGTGAAGGTAGGAGACTTCAGTTCTAGTACATTATACAGGCAAAACGAGCAACAATTCGTCGGGAAAGTACCAGACTTCAGTTATAGTCCACTTTACAGCCAAAGAAGAGCCACAATTCACCGTGAAAAAAGTGCAGGTAGTTCTAGTCAACTGGATGCTTGCCAAGAATAGCAATATTTCATTGTGAAAGAAACATAGGTTCTAGTCCACTCTACAGTCAATAAAGGGCAACAATTCTTCTTGAAAGTAACAGAGTTCAGTTCTAGTCTACTTTAAAGCCAAAGAAGGACCACATTTCACCGTGAAAAAAGCGCAGGTAGTTCTAATCAACTAGATTCTGTCGAAGAATTGTAAAACTTCATTGTGAAAGAAGCAGAGGAAGTTGTAGTCACCTGTACAAGCGAAGAACGGCAACAATTCACGGTCAAGGGAGCAGAATTTAGTTCTAGTCCATTCGACAGTCAAAAATGGGCAACAATGCATCGTCAAGGAAGCAGACTTCAGTTCTCGTCCACACTACAGGCAAATAAGGGCAGCAATTCATCATGAAAGTACCAGAGTTCAGTTCTACTCCACTTTACAGCAAAAGAAGGGCCACAATTTATCGTTAAAAAACGCAGCTAGTTCTAGTGAACTGGATGCTGGCCAAGAATTGCAACATTTCATTTGGAAAGAAGCAGAGGAAGTTCTTGTCAACTCTACAGAGAAAGAAGCGCAACAATTCATGGTGAAGGAAGCAGAGTTTAGTTCTAGTTTACTCTACAGTCAAAAAGGGCAACAATTCAACGTGAAGGTAGCAGACTTGAGTTCTAGTCCACTCTACTGTCAAAAAAGGGCAACAATTCATCGTGAAAGTACGAGAGTTCAGTTCTAGTCTACTTTACAGCCAAAGAAGGGCCACAATTCACCGTGAAAAAAGCGCAGGTAGTTCTAGTCAACTAGATTCTGGCGAAGAATTGCAAAACTTCATCGTGACAGAAGCAGAGGAAGTTCTAGTCATCTCTACAACCGAAAAACGGCAACAATTCACGATCAAGTGAGCAGAGTTTAGTTCTAGTCCACTCTACAGTCAAAAAAGGGCAACAATGCATCGTCAAGGTAGCAGACTTCAGTTCTCGTCCACACTACAGGCAAATAAGGGCAACAATTCATCATGAAAGCACCAGAGTTCAGTTCTACTCTACTTTACAGCAAAAGAAGGGCCACAATTTATCGTTAAAAAACGCAGCTAGTTCTAGTGAACTGGATGCTGGCCAAGAATTGCAACATTTCATTCGGAAAGAAGAAGAGGAAGTTCTTGTCAACTCTACACAGAAAGAAAGGCAGCAATTCATGGTGAAGGAAGCAGAGTTGAGTTCTAGTTTACTTTACGGTCAAAAAGGGCAACAATTCAACGTGAAGGTAGCAGACTTGAGTTCTAGTCTACTTTACAGCCAAAGAAGGGCCACAATTCACCGTGAAAAAAGCGCAGGTAGTTCTAATCAACTAGATTCTGTCGAAGAATTGCAAAACTTCATCGTGAAAGAAGCACAGGAAGTTGTAGTCATCTGTATAAGCGAAGAACGGCAACAATTCACGGTCAAGGGAGCAAAATTTAGTTCTAGTCCCTTCTACAGCAAAAAAAGGGCAAC
Source organism: Dermacentor silvarum (assembly GCF_013339745.2). Lineage (NCBI taxonomy): Eukaryota > Metazoa > Arthropoda > Arachnida > Ixodida > Ixodidae > Dermacentor > Dermacentor silvarum. Next base: position 209,957 of record NW_023606103.1, read on the forward strand.
AATGCATCTTAAAGGTAGCAGACTTCAGTTCTCGTCTAGACTACAGGCAAAAAAGGGCAACAATTCGTCGGAAAAGTACCAGAGTTCAGTTCTAGTCCACTTTACAGCCAAAGAAGGGCCACAATTCACCGTGAAAAAAGCGCCGGTAGTTCTAGTCAGCTAGATTCTGGCGAAAAATTGCAAAACTTCATCGTGAAAGAAGCAGAGGAAGTTCTAGTCAACTCTACAAGCGAAGAACGGCAACATTTCATGGTGAAGGTAGCAGAGTCTAGTTCTAGTCCACTCTACAGTAAAAAATGGCAACAATTTAACGTGAAGGCAGCAGACTTGACTTCTTGTCCACTCAACAGCCAAAAAAGAGCAACAATTATCGTGAAAGTAACAGAGTTCATTTGTAGTCCACTTTACAGCCAAACAAGGGCCACAATTCACCGTAAAAAAGTGCAGTTAGTTCTAGTCAACTGGATGCTGGCCAAGAATAGCAATATTTCATTGTGAAGGAAAAAAAGCTAAGTTCTAGTCCACTCTACAGTCAAAAAGGGCAACAATTAATCGTGAAAGTTACAGAGTTCAGTTCTAGTCTACTTTACAGCCAAAGAAGGGCCACAATTCACCGTGAAAAAAGCGCAGGTAGTTCTAGTCAACTAGATTCTGGCGAAGAATTGCAAAACTTCATCGTGAAAGAAGCAGAGGAAGTTCTAGTCATCTGTACAACCGAAAAACGGCAACTGTTCACGGCCAAGGCAGCAGAGTTTAGTTCTAGTCCACTCTACAGTCAAAAAAGGCTAACAATGCATCGTCAATGTAGCAGACTTCAGTTCTCGTCCACACTACTGGCAAATAAGGGCAACAATTCATCATGAAAGTACCAGAGTTCAGTTCTAGTCTACTTTAAAGCCAAAGAAGGGCCACAATTCACAGTGAAAAAAGCGCAGGTAGTTCTAATCAACTAGATTCTGGCGAACAATTGCAAAACTTCACCGTGAAAGAAGCAGAGGAAGTTGTAGTCATCTGTACAAGCGAAGAACGGCAACAATTCACGGTCCAGGGACCAGAATTTACTTCTAGTTCATTCTACAGTCAAAAAAGGGCAACAATTCATCGTGAAGGTAGGAGACTTCAGTTCTAGTACATTATACAGGCAAAACGAGCAACAATTCGTCGGGAAAGTACCAGACTTCAGTTATAGTCCACTTTACAGCCAAAGAAGAGCCACAATTCACCGTGAAAAAAGTGCAGGTAGTTCTAGTCAACTGGATGCTTGCCAAGAATAGCAATATTTCATTGTGAAAGAAACATAGGTTCTAGTCCACTCTACAGTCAATAAAGGGCAACAATTCTTCTTGAAAGTAACAGAGTTCAGTTCTAGTCTACTTTAAAGCCAAAGAAGGACCACATTTCACCGTGAAAAAAGCGCAGGTAGTTCTAATCAACTAGATTCTGTCGAAGAATTGTAAAACTTCATTGTGAAAGAAGCAGAGGAAGTTGTAGTCACCTGTACAAGCGAAGAACGGCAACAATTCACGGTCAAGGGAGCAGAATTTAGTTCTAGTCCATTCGACAGTCAAAAATGGGCAACAATGCATCGTCAAGGAAGCAGACTTCAGTTCTCGTCCACACTACAGGCAAATAAGGGCAGCAATTCATCATGAAAGTACCAGAGTTCAGTTCTACTCCACTTTACAGCAAAAGAAGGGCCACAATTTATCGTTAAAAAACGCAGCTAGTTCTAGTGAACTGGATGCTGGCCAAGAATTGCAACATTTCATTTGGAAAGAAGCAGAGGAAGTTCTTGTCAACTCTACAGAGAAAGAAGCGCAACAATTCATGGTGAAGGAAGCAGAGTTTAGTTCTAGTTTACTCTACAGTCAAAAAGGGCAACAATTCAACGTGAAGGTAGCAGACTTGAGTTCTAGTCCACTCTACTGTCAAAAAAGGGCAACAATTCATCGTGAAAGTACGAGAGTTCAGTTCTAGTCTACTTTACAGCCAAAGAAGGGCCACAATTCACCGTGAAAAAAGCGCAGGTAGTTCTAGTCAACTAGATTCTGGCGAAGAATTGCAAAACTTCATCGTGACAGAAGCAGAGGAAGTTCTAGTCATCTCTACAACCGAAAAACGGCAACAATTCACGATCAAGTGAGCAGAGTTTAGTTCTAGTCCACTCTACAGTCAAAAAAGGGCAACAATGCATCGTCAAGGTAGCAGACTTCAGTTCTCGTCCACACTACAGGCAAATAAGGGCAACAATTCATCATGAAAGCACCAGAGTTCAGTTCTACTCTACTTTACAGCAAAAGAAGGGCCACAATTTATCGTTAAAAAACGCAGCTAGTTCTAGTGAACTGGATGCTGGCCAAGAATTGCAACATTTCATTCGGAAAGAAGAAGAGGAAGTTCTTGTCAACTCTACACAGAAAGAAAGGCAGCAATTCATGGTGAAGGAAGCAGAGTTGAGTTCTAGTTTACTTTACGGTCAAAAAGGGCAACAATTCAACGTGAAGGTAGCAGACTTGAGTTCTAGTCTACTTTACAGCCAAAGAAGGGCCACAATTCACCGTGAAAAAAGCGCAGGTAGTTCTAATCAACTAGATTCTGTCGAAGAATTGCAAAACTTCATCGTGAAAGAAGCACAGGAAGTTGTAGTCATCTGTATAAGCGAAGAACGGCAACAATTCACGGTCAAGGGAGCAAAATTTAGTTCTAGTCCCTTCTACAGCAAAAAAAGGGCAACAATGCATCTTAAAGGTAGCAGACTTCAGTTCTCGTCTAGACTACAGGCAAAAAAGGGCAACAATTCGTCGGAAAAGTACCAGAGTTCAGTTCTAGTCCACTTTACAGCCAAAGAAGGGCCACAATTCACCGTGAAAAAAGCGCCGGTAGTTCTAGTCAACTAGATTCTGGCGAAAAATTGCAAAACTTCATCGTGAAAGAAGCAGAGAAGTTCTAGTCAACTCTACAAGCGAAGAACGGCAACATTTCATGGTGAAGGTAGCAGAGTCTAGTTCTAGTCCACTCTACAGTCAAAAAATGGCAACAATTTAACGTGAAGGCAGCAGACTTGACTTCTTGTCCACTCAACAGGCAAAAAAGAACAACAATTATCGTGAAAGTAACAGAGTTCATTTGTAGTCCACTTTACAGCCAAACAAGGGCCACAATTCACCGTAAAAAAGTGCAGATAGTTCTAGTCAACTGGATGCTGGCCAAGAATAGCAATATTTCATTGTGAAAGAAAAAAAGCTAAGTTCTAGTCCACTCTACAGTCAAAAAGGGCAACAATTCATCGTGAAAGTTACAGACTTCAGTTCTAGTCTACTTTACAGCCAAAGAAGGGCCACAATTCACCGTGAAAAAAGCGCAGGTAGTTCTAGTCAACTAGATTCTGGCGAAGAATTGCAAAACTTCACCGTGAAAGAAGCAGAGGAAGTTGTAGTCATCTGTACAAACGAAGAACGGCAACAATTCACGGTCAAGGGACCAGAATTTACTTCTAGTCCATTCTACAGTCAAAAAAGTCAAAAATTCATCGTGAAGGTAGGAGACTTCAGTTCTAGTACATTATACAGGCAAAACGAGCAACAATTCGTCGGGAAAGTACCAGACTTCAGTTATAGTCCACTTTACAGCCAAAGAAGAGCCACAATTCACCGTGAAAAAAGCGCAGGACGTTCTAGTTAACTAGATTCTAACGAAGAATTGCAAAACTTCATCGTGAAAGAATCAGAGGAAGTTGTAGTCATCTTTACCAGCGAAGAACGGCAACAATTCACGGTCAAGAGAGAAGAATTTAGTTCTAGTCCATTCTACAGTCAAAAAAGGGCAACAATTCGTCGTGAAAGTAGGAGACTTCAGTTCTAGTACATTATACAGGCAAAACGAGCAAAAATTCGTCGGGAAAGTACCAGACTTCAGTTATAGTCCACTTTACAGCCAAAGAAGAGCCACAATTCACCGTGAAAAAAGCGCCGGTAGTTCTAGTCAACTAGATTCTGGCGAAAAATTGCAAAACTTCATCGTGAAAGAAGCAGAGAAGTTCTAGTCAACTCTACAAGCGAAGAACGGCAACATTTCATGGTGAAGGTAGCAGAGTCTAGTTCTAGTCCATTCTACAGTCAAAAAAGTCAAAAATTCATCGTGAAGGTAGGAGACTTCAGTTCTAGTACATTATACAGGCAAAACGAGCAACAATTCGTCGGGAAAGTACCAGACTTCAGTTATAGTCCACTTTACAGCCAAAGAAGAGCCACAATTCACCGTGAAAAAAGCGCAGGACGTTCTAGTTAGCTAGATTCTAACGAAGAATTGCAAAACTTCATCGTGAAAGAATCACAGGAAGTTGTAGTCATCTTTACCAGCGAAGAACGGCAACAATTCACGGTCAAGAGAGAAGAATTTAGTTCTAGTCCATTCTACAGTCAAAAAAGGGCAACAATTCGTCGTGAAAGTAGGAGACTTCAGTTCTAGTACATTATACAGGCAAAACGAGCAACAATTTATCGTGAAAGTACGAGAGTTCAGTTCTAGTCTACTTTACAGCCAAAGAAGGGCCACAATTCACCGTGAAAAAACCGCCGGTAGTTCTAGTCAACTAGATTCTGTCGAAAAATTGCAAAACTTCATCGTGAAAGAAGCAGAGAAGTTCTAGTCAACTCTACAAGCGAAGAACGGCAACATTTCATGGTGAAGGTAGCAGAGTCTAGTTCTAGTCCACTCTACAGTCAAAAAAGGCTAACAATGCATCGTCAATGTAGCAGACTTCAGTTCTCGTCCACACTACTGGCAAATAAGGGCAACAATTCATCATGAAAGTACCAGAGTTCAGTTCTAGTCTACTTTAAAGCCAAAGAAGGTCCACAATTCACAGTGAAAAAAGCGCAGGTAGTTTTAATCAACTAGATTCTGGCGAACAATTGCAAAACTTCACCCTGAAAGAAGCAGAGGAAGTTGTAGTCATCTGTACAAGCGAAGAACGGCAACAATTCACGGTCAAGGGAGCAGAATTTAGTTCTAGTCCATTCGACAGTCATAAAAGGGCAACAATGCATCGTCAAGGAAGCAGACTTCAGTTCTCGTCCACACTACAGGCAAATAAGGGCAGCAATTCATCATGAAAGTACCAGAGTTCAGTTCTACTCCACTTTACAGCAAAAGAAGGGCCAGAATTTATCGTTAAAAAAACGCAGCTAGTTCTAGTGAACTGGATGCTGGCCAAGAATTGCAACATTTCATTCGGAAAGAAGCAGAGGAAGTTCTTGTCAACTCTACAGAGAAAGAAGCGCAACAATTCATGGTGAAGGAAGGAGAGTTTAGTTCTAGTTTACTCTACAGTCAAAAAGGGCAACAATTCAACGTGACGGTAGCAGACTTGAGTTCTAGTCCACTCTACTGTCAAAAAAGGGCAACAATTCATCGTGAAAGTACAAGAGTTCAGTTCTAGTCTACTTTACAGCCAAAGAAGGGCCACAATTCACCGTGAAAAAAGCGCAGGTAGTTCTAGTCAACTAGATTCTGGCGAAGAATTGCAAAACTTCATCGTGAAAGAAGCAGAGGAAGTTCTAGTCATCTCGACATCCGAAAAACGGCAAGAATTCACGATCAAGTGAGCAGAGTTTAGTTCCAGTCCACTCTACAGTCAAAAAAGGGCAACAATGCATCGTCATGGTAGCAGACTTCAGTTCTCGTCCACACTACAGGCAAATAAGGGCAACAATTCATCATGAAAGCACCAGAGTTCAGTTCTACTCTACTTTACAGCAAAAGAAGGGCCACAATTTATCGTTAAAAAACGCAGCTAGTTCTAGTGAACTGGATGCTGGCCAAGAATTGCAACATTTCATTCGGAAAGAAGAAGAGGAAGTTCTTGTCAACTCTACACAGAAAGAAAGGCAGCAATACATGGTGAAGGAAGCAGAGTTGAGTTCTAGTTTACTTTACGGTCAAAAAGGGCAACAATTCAACGTGAAGGTAGCAGACTTGAGTTCTAGTCTACTTTACAGCCAAAGAAGGGCCACAATTCACCGTGAAAAAAGCGCAGGTAGTTCTAATCAACTAGATTCTGTCGAAGAATTGCAAAACTTCATCGTGAAAGAAGCAGAGGAAGTTGTAGTCATCTGTACAAGCGAAGAACGGCAACAATTCACGGTCAAGGGAGCAGAATTTAGTTCTAGTCCCTTCTACAGCAAAAAAAGGGCAACAATGCATCTTACAGGTAGCAGACTTCAGTTCTCGTCAAGACTACAGGCAAAAAAGGGCAACAATTCGTCGGAAAAGTACCAGAGTTCAGTTCTAGTCCACTTTACAGCCAAAGAAGGGCCACAATTCACCGTGAAAAAAGCGCCGGTAGTTCTAGTGAACTAGAATCTGGCGAAAAATTGCAAAACTTCATCGTGAAAGAAGCAGAGAATTTCTAGTCAACTCTACAAGCGAAGAACGGCAACATTTCATGGTGAAGGTAGCAGAGTCTAGTTCTAGTCAACTCTACAGTCAAAAAATTGCAACAATTTAACGTGAAGGCAGCAGACTTGACTTCTTGTCCACTCAACAGGCAAAAAAGAGCAACAATTATCGTGAAAGTAACAGAGTTCATTTGTAGTCCACTTTACAGCCAAACAAGGGCCACAATTCACCGTAAAAAAGTGCAGATAGTTCTAGTCAACTGGATGCTGGCCAAGAATAGCAATATTTCATTGTGAAAGAAAAAAAAGCTAAGTTCTTGTCCACTCTACAGTCAAAAAGGGCAACAATTCATCGTGAAAGTTACAGACTTCAGTTCTAGTCTACTTTACAGCCAAAGAAGGGCCACAATTCACCGTGAAAAAAGCGCAGGTAGTTCTAGTCAACTAGATTCTGGCGAAGAATTGCAAAACTTCACCGTGAAAGAAGCAGAGGAAGTTGTAGTCATCTGTACAAGCGAAGAACGGCAACCTTTCACGGTCAAGGGACCAGAATTTACTTCTAGTCCATTCTACAGTCAAAAAAGGGCAACAATTCATCGTGAAGGTAGGAGACTTCAGTTCTAGTACATTATACAGGCAAAACGAGCAACAATTCGTCGGCAAAGTACCAGACTTCAGTTATAGTCCACTTTACAGCCAAAGAAGAGCCACAATTCACCGTGAAAAAAGAGCAGGACGTCCTAGTTAACTAGATTCTAACGAAGAATTGCAAAACTTCATCGTGAAAGAATCAGAGGAAGTTGTAGTCATCTTTACCAGCGAAGAACGACAACAATTCACGGTCAAGAGAGAAGAATTTAGTTCTAGTCCATTCTACAGTCAAAAAAGGGCAACAATTCGTCGTGAAAGTAGGAGACTTCAGTTCTAGTCCTTTACACAGGCAAAAAGAGAAACAATTTATCGTGAAAGTACGAGAGTTCAGTTCTAGTCTACTTTACAGCCAAAGAAGGGCCACAATTCACCGTGAAAAAACCGCCGGTAGTTCTAGTCAACTAGATTCTGGCGAAAAATTGCAAAACTTCATCGTGAAAGAAGCAGAGAAGTTCTAGTCAACTCTACAAGCGAAGAACGGCAACATTTCATGGTGAAGGTAGCAGAGTCTAGTTCTAGTCCACTCTACAGTCAAAAAAGGCTAACAATGCATCGTCAATGTAGCAGACTTCAGTTCTCGTCCACACTACTGGCAAATAAGGGCAACAATTCATCATGAAAGTACCAGAGTTCAGTTCTAGTCTACTTTAAAGCCAAAGAAGGTCCACAATTCACAGTGAAAAAAGCGCAGGTAGTTTTAATCAACTAGATTCTGGCGAACAATTGCAAAACTTCACCGTGAAAGAAGCAGAGGAAGTTGTAGTCATCTGTACAAGCGAAGAACGGCAACAATTCACGGTCCAGGGACCAGAATTTACTTCTAGTCCATTCTACAGTCAAAAAAGGGCAACAATTCATCGTGAAGGTAGGAGACTTCAGTTCTAGTACATTATACAGGCAAAACGAGCAACAATTCGTCGGGAAAGTACCAGAGTTCAGTTATAGTCCACTTTACGGTCAAAGAAGAGCCACAATTCACCGTGAAAAAAGTGCAGGTAGTTCTAGTCAACCGGATGCTTGCCAAGAATAGCAATATTTCATTGTGAAAGAAACATAGGTTCTAGTCCACTCTACAGTCAATAAAGGGCAACAATTCATCTTGAAAGTAACAGAGTTCAGTTCTAGTCTACTTTAAAGCCAAAGAAGGGCCACATTTCAGCGTGAAAAAAGCGCAGGTAGTTCTAATCAACTAGATTCTGTCGAAGAATTGTAAAACTTCATTGTGAAAGAAGCAGAGGAAGTTGTAGTCACCTGTACAAGCGAAGAACGGCAACAATTCACGGTCAAGGGAGCAGAATTTAGTTCTAGTCCATTCGACAGTCAAAAAAGGGCAACAATGCATCGTCAAGGAAGCAGACTTCAGTTCTCGTCCACACTAAAGGCAAATAAGGGCAGCAATTCATCATGAAGGTACCAGAGTTCAGTTCTACTCCACTTTACAGCAAAAGAAGGGCCACAATTTATCGTAAAAAAACGCAGCTAGTTCTAGTGAACTGGATGCTGGCCAAGAATTGCAACATTTCATTTGGAAAGAAGCAGAGGAAGTTCTTGTCAACTCTACAGAGAAAGAAGCGCAACAATTCATGGTGAAGGAAGCAGAGTTTAGTTCTAGTTTACTCTACAGTCAAAAAGGGCAACAATTCAAAGTGAAGGTAGCAGACTTGAGTTCTAGTCCACTCTACTGTCAAAAAAGGGCAACAATTCATCGTGAAAGTACGAGAGTTCAGTTCTAGTCTACTTTACAGCCAAAGAAGGGCCACAATTCACCGTGAAAAAAGCGCAGGTAGTTCTAGTCAACTAGATTCTGTCGAAGAATTGCAAAACTTCATCGTGACAGAAGCAGAGGAAGTTCTAGTCATCTCTACAACCGAAAAACGGCAACAATTCACGATCAAGTGAGCAGAGTTTAGTTCTAGTCCACTCTACAGTCAAAAAAGGGCAACAATGCATCGTCAAGGTAGCAGACTTCAGTTCTCGTCCACACTACAGGCAAATAAGGGCAACAATTCATCATGAAAGCACCAGAGTTCAGTTCTACTCTACTTTACAGCAAAAGAAGGGCCACAATTTATCGTTAAAAAACGCAGCTAGTTCTAGTGAACTGGATGCTGGCCAAGAATTGCAACATTTCATTCGGAAAGAAGAAGAGGAAGTTCTTGTCAACTCTACACAGAAAGAAAGGCAGCAATTCATGGTGAAGGAAGCAGAGTTGAGTTCTAGTTTACTTTACGGTCAAAAAGGGCAACAATTCAACGTGAAGGTAGCAGACTTGAGTTCTAGTCTACTTTACAGCCAAAGAAGGGCCACAATTCACCGTGAAAAAAGCGCAGGTAGTTCTAATCAACTAGATTCTGTCGAAGAATTGCAAAACTTCATCGTGAAAGAAGCACAGGAAGTTGTAGTCATCTGTATAAGCGAAGAACGGCAACAATTCACGGTCAAGGGAGCAAAATTTAGTTCTAGTCCCTTCTACAGCAAAAAAAGGGCAACAATGCATCTTAAAGGTAGCAGACTTCAGTTCTCGTCTAGACTACAGGCAAAAAAGGGCAACAATTCGTCGGAAAAGTACCAGAGTTCAGTTCTAGTCCACTTTACAGCCAAAGAAGGGCCACAATTCACCGTGAAAAAAGCGCCGGTAGTTCTAGTCAACTAGATTCTGGCGAAAAATTGCAAAACTTCATCGTGAAAGAAGCAGAGAAGTTCTAGTCAACTCTACAAGCGAAGAACGGCAACATTTCATGGTGAAGGTAGCAGAGTCTAGTTCTAGTCCACTCTACAGTCAAAAAATGGCAACAATTTAACGTGAAGGCAGCAGACTTGACTTCTTGTCCACTCAACAGGCAAAAAAGAACAACAATTATCGTGAAAGTAACAGAGTTCATTTGTAGTCCACTTTACAGCCAAACAAGGGCCACAATTCACCGTAAAAAAGTGCAGATAGTTCTAGTCAACTGGATGCTGGCCAAGAATAGCAATATTTCATTGTGAAAGAAAAAAAGCTAAGTTCTAGTCCACTCTACAGTCAAAAAGGGCAACAATTCATCGTGAAAGTTACAGACTTCAGTTCTAGTCTACTTTACAGCCAAAGAAGGGCCACAATTCACCGTGAAAAAAGCGCAGGTAGTTCTAGTCAACTAGATTCTGGCGAAGAATTGCAAAACTTCACCGTGAAAGAAGCAGAGGAAGTTGTAGTCATCTGTACAAACGAATAACGGCAACAATTCACGGTCAAGGGACCAGAATTTACTTCTAGTCCATTCTACAGTCAAAAAAGTCAAAAATTCATCGTGAAGGTAGGAGACTTCAGTTCTAGTACATTATACAGGCAAAACGAGCAACAATTCGTCGGGAAAGTACCAGACTTCAGTTATAGTCCACTTTACAGCCAAAGAAGAGCCACAATTCACCGTGAAAAAAGCGCAGGACGTTCTAGTTAGCTAGATTCTAACGAAGAATTGCAAAACTTCATCGTGAAAGAATCACAGGAAGTTCTAGTCATCTTTACCAGCGAAGAACGGCAACAATTCACGGTCAAGAGAGAAGAATTTAGTTCTAGTCCATTCTACAGTCAAAAAAGGGCAACAATTCGTCGTGAAAGTAGGAGACTTCAGTTCTAGTACATTATACAGGCAAAACGAGCAACAATTTATCGTGAAAGTACGAGAGTTCAGTTCTAGTCTACTTTACAGCCAAAGAAGGGCCACAATTCACCGTGAAAAAACCGCCGGTAGTTCTAGTCAACTAGATTCTGTCGAAAAATTGCAAAACTTCATCGTGAAAGAAGCAGAGAAGTTCTAGTCAACTCTACAAGCGAAGAACGGCAACATTTCATGGTGAAGGTAGCAGAGTCTAGTTCTAGTCCACTCTACAGTCAAAAAAGGCTAACAATGCATCGTCAATGTAGCAGACTTCAGTTCTCGTCCACACTACTGGCAAATAAGGGCAACAATTCATCATGAAAGTACCAGAGTTCAGTTCTAGTCTACTTTAAAGCCAAAGAAGGTCCACAATTCACAGTGAAAAAAGCGCAGGTAGTTTTAATCAACTAGATTCTGGCGAACAATTGCAAAACTTCACCGTGAAAGAAGCAGAGGAAGTTGTAGTCATCTGTACAAGCGAAGAACGGCAACAATTCACGGTCCAGGGACCAGAATTTACTTCTAGTCCATTCTACAGTCAAAAAAGGGCAACAATTCATCGTGAAGGTAGGAGACTTCAGTTCTAGTACATTATACAGGCAAAACGAGCAACAATTCGTCGGGAAAGTACCAGAGTTCAGTTATAGTCCACTTTACGGTCAAAGAAGAGCCACAATTCACCGTGAAAAAAGTGCAGGTAGTTCTAGTCAACCGGATGCTTGCCAAGAATAGCAATATTTCATTGTGAAAGAAACATAGGTTCTAGTCCACTCTACAGTCAATAAAGGGCAACAATTCATCTTGAAAGTAACAGAGTTCAGTTCTAGTCTACTTTAAAGCCAAAGAAGGGCCACATTTCAGCGTGAAAAAAGCGCAGGTAGTTCTAATCAACTAGATTCTGTCGAAGAATTGTAAAACTTCATTGTGAAAGAAGCAGAGGAAGTTGTAGTCACCTGTACAAGCGAAGAACGGCAACAATTCACGGTCAAGGGAGCAGAATTTAGTTCTAGTCCATTCGACAGTCAAAAAAGGGCAACAATGCATCGTCAAGGAAGCAGACTTCAGTTCTCGTCCACACTAAAGGCAAATAAGGGCAGCAATTCATCATGAAAGTACCAGAGTTCAGTTCTACTCCACTTTACAGCAAAAGAAGGGCCACAATTTATCGTAAAAAAAACGCAGCTAGTTCTAGTGAACTGGATGCTGGCCAAGAATTGCAACATTTCATTTGGAAAGAAGCAGAGGAAGTTCTTGTCAACTCTACAGAGAAAGAAGTGCAACAATTCATGGTGAAGGAAGCAGAGTTTAGTTCTAGTTTACTCTACAGTCAAAAAGGGCAACAATTCAACGTGAAGGTAGCAGACTTGAGTTCTAGTCCACTCTACTGTCAAAAAAGGGCAACAATTCATCGTGAAAGTACGAGAGTTCAGTTCTAGTCTACTTTACAGCCAAAGAAGGGCCACAATTCACCGTGAAAAAAGCGCAGGTAGTTCTAGTCAACTAGATTCTGGCGAAGAATTGCAAAACTTCATCGTGACAGAAGCAGAGGAAGTTCTAGTCATCTCTACAACCGAAAAACGGCAACAATTCACGATCAAGTGAGCAGAGTTTAGTTCTAGTCCACTCTACAGTCAAAAAAGGGCAACAATGCATCGTCAAGGTAGCAGACTTCAGTTCTCGTCCACACTACAGGCAAATAAGGGCAACAATTCATCATGAAAGCACCAGAGTTCAGTTCTACTCTACTTTACAGCAAAAGAAATGCCACAATTTATCGTTAAAAAACGCAGCTAGTTCTAGTGAACTGGATGCAGGCCAAGAATTGCAACATTTCATTCGGAAAGAAGAAGAGGAAGTTCTTGTCAACTCTACACAGAAAGAAAGGCAGCAATTCATGGTGAAGGAAGCAGAGTTGAGTTCTAGTTTACTTTACGGTCAAAAAGGGCAACAATTCAACGTGAAGGTAGCAGACTTGAGTTCTAGTCTACTTTACAGCCAAAGAAGGGCCACAATTCACCGTGAAAAAAGCGCAGGTAGTTCTAATCAACTAGATTCTGTCGAAGAATTGCAAAACTTCATCGTGAAAGAAGCACAGGAAGTTGTAGTCATCTGTATAAGCGAAGAACGGCAACAATTCACGGTCAAGGGAGCAAAATTTAGTTCTAGTCCCTTCTACAGCAAAAAAAGGGCAACAATGCATCTTAAAGGTAGCAGACTTCAGTTCTCGTCTAGACTACAGGCAAAAAAGGGCAACAATTCGTCGGAAAAGTACCAGAGTTCAGTTCTAGTCCACTTTACAGCCAAAGAAGGGCCACAATTCACCGTGAAAAAAGCGCCGGTAGTTCTAGTCAACTAGATTCTGGCGAAAAATTGCAAAACTTCATCGTGAAAGAAGCAGAGAAGTTCTAGTCAACTCTACAAGCGAAGAACGGCAACATTTCATGGTGAAGGTAGCAGAGTCTAGTTCTAGTCCACTCTACAGTCAAAAAATGGCAACAATTTAACGTGAAGGCAGCAGACTTGACTTCTTGTCCACTCAACAGGCAAAAAAGAACAACAATTATCGTGAAAGTAACAGAGTTCATTTGTAGTCCACTTTACAGCCAAACAAGGGCCACAATTCACCGTAAAAAAGTGCAGATAGTTCTAGTCAACTGGATGCTGGCCAAGAATAGCAATATTTCATTGTGAAAGAAAAAAAGCTAAGTTCTAGTCCACTCTACAGTCAAAAAGGGCAACAATTCATCGTGAAAGTTACAGACTTCAGTTCTAGTCTACTTTACAGCCAAAGAAGGGCCACAATTCACCGTGAAAAAAGCGCAGGTAGTTCTAGTCAACTAGATTCTGGCGAAGAATTGCAAAACTTCACCGTGAAAGAAGCAGAGGAAGTTGTAGTCATCTGTACAAACGAAGAACGGCAACAATTCACGGTCAAGGGACCAGAATTTACTTCTAGTCCATTCTACAGTCAAAAAAGTCAAAAATTCATCGTGAAGGTAGGAGTCTTCAGTTCTAGTACATTATACAGGCAAAACGAGCAACAATTCGTCGGGAAAGTACCAGACTTCAGTTATAGTCCACTTTACAGCCAAAGAAGAGCCACAATTCACCGTGAAAAAAGCGCAGGACGTTCTAGTTAACTAGATTCTAACGAAGAATTGCAAAACTTCATCGTGAAAGAATCAGAGGAAGTTGTAGTCATCTTTACCAGCGAAGAACGGCAACAATTCACGGTCAAGAGAGAAGAATTTAGTTCTAGTCCATTCTACAGTCAAAAAAGGGCAACAATTCGTCGTGAAAGTAGGAGACTTCAGTTCTAGTACATTATACAGGCAAAACGAGCAAAAATTCGTCGGGAAAGTACCAGACTTCAGTTATAGTCCACTTTACAGCCAAAGAAGAGCCACAATTCACCGTGAAAAAAGCGCCGGTAGTTCTAGTCAACTAGATTCTGGCGAAAAATTGCAAAACTTCATCGTGAAAGAAGCAGAGAAGTTCTAGTCAACTCTACAAGCGAAGAACGGCAACATTTCATGGTGAAGGTAGCAGAGTCTAGTTCTAGTCCACTCTACAGTCAAAAAATGGCAACAATTTAACGTGAAGGCAGCAGACTTGACTTCTTGTCCAATCAACAGGCAAAAAAGAGCAACAATTATCGTGAAAGTAACAGAGTTCAGTTCTAGTCTACTTTAAAGCCAAAGAAGGGCCACATTTCACCGTAAAAAAAGCGCAGGTAGTTCTAATCAACTAGATTCTGTCGAAGAATTGTAAAACTTCATCGTGAAAGAAGCAGAGGAAGTTGTAGTCACCTGTAGAAGCGAAGAACGGCAACAATTCACGGTCAAGGGAGCAGAATTTAGTTATAGTCCATTCGAAAGTCAAAAAAGGGCAACAATGCATCGTCAAGGAAGCAGACTTCAGTTCTCGTCCACACTACAGGCAAATAAGGGCAGCAATTCATCATGAAAGTACCTGAGCTCAGTTCTACTCCACTTTAAAGCAAAAGAAGGGCCACAATTTATCGTTAAAAAAACGCAGCTAGTTCTAGTGAACTGGATGCTGGCCAAGAATTGCAACATTTCATTCGGAAAGAAGCAGAGGAAGTTCTTGTCAACTCTACAGAGAATGAAGCGCAACAATTCATGGTGAAGGAAGCAGAGTTTAGTTCTAGTTTACTCTACAGTCAAAAAGGGCAACAATTCAATGTGAAGGTAGCAGACTTGAGTTCTAGTTCACTCTACTGTCAAAAAAGGGCAACAATTTATCGTGAAAGTACGAGAGTTCAGTTCTAGTCTACTTTACATCCAAAGAAGGGCCACAATTCACCGTGAAAAAAGCACAGGTAGTTCTAGTCAACTAGATCCTGGCGAAGAATTGCAAAACTTCATCGTGAAAGAAGCAGAGGAAGTTCTAGTCATCTCTACAACCAAAAAACGGCAACAATTCACGATCAAGTGAGCAGAGTTTCGTTCTAGTCCACTCTACAGTCAAAAAAGGGCAACAATGCATCGTCAAGGTAGCAGATTTCAGTTCTCGTCCACACTACAAGCAAATAAGGGCAACAGTTCATCATGAAAGCACCAGAGTTCAGTTCTACTCTACTTTACAGCAAAAGAAGGGCCACAATTTATCGTTAAAAAAACGCAGCTAGTTCTAGTGAACTGGATGCTGGCCAAGAATTGCAACATTTCATTCGGAAAGAAGCAGAGGAAGTTCTTGTCAACTCTACACAGAAAGAAAGGCAGCAATTCATGGTGAAGGAAGCAGAGTTCAGTTCTAGTTTACTCTACGGTCAAAAAGGGCAACAATTCAACGTGAAGGTAGCAGACTTGAGTTCTAGTCCACTCTACAGTAAAACAAGGGCCACAATTCACCATGAAAAAAGCGCACCTAGTTCTAGTCAACTGGATGCTGGCCAAGAATAGCAATATTTCATTGTGAAAGGAACAGAGTTAAGTTCTAGTCCACTCTACAGTCAATAAAGGGCAACAATTCATCGTGAAAGTAACAGAGTTCAGTTCTAGTCTACTTTGGAGCCAAAGAAAGGCCACAATTCACCGTGAAAAAAGCGCAGGTAGTTCTAATCAACTAGATTCTGGCGAAGAATTGCAAAACTTCACCGTGAAAGAAGCAGAGGAAGTTGTAGTCACCTGTACAAGCGAAGAACGGCAACAATTCGCGGTCAAGGGAGCAGAATTTAGTTCTAGTCCATTCGACAGCCAAAAAAGGGCAACAATGCATCGTCAATTAAGCAGACTTCAGTTCTCGTCCACACTACAGGCAAATAAGGGCAGCAATTCATCATGAAAGTACCAGAGTTCAGTTCTACTCCACTTTACAGCAAAAGAAGGGCCACAATTTATCGTTAAAAAAACGCAGCTAGTTCTAGTGAACTGGATGCTGGCCAAGAATTGCAACATTTCATTCGGAAAGAAGCAGAGGAAGTTCTTGTCAACTCTACAGAGAATGAAGCGCAACAATTCATGGTGAAGGAAGCAGAGTTTAGTTCTAGTTTACTCTACAGTCAAAAAGGGCAACAATTCAACGTGAAGGTAGCAGACTTGAGTTCTAGTCCACTCTACTGTCAAAAAAGGGCAACAATTTATCGTGAAAGTACGAGAGTTCAGTTCTAGTCTACTTTACAGCCTACAGCCAAAGAAGGGCCACAATTCACCGTGAAAAAAGCGCAGGTAGTTCTAGTCAACTAGATTCTGGCGAAGAATTGCAAAACTTCATCGTGAAAGAAGCAGAGGAAGTTCTAGTCATCTCGTCATCCGAAAAACGGCAACAATTCACGATCAAGTGAGCAGAGTTTAGTTCCAGTCCACTCTACAGTCAAAAAAGGGCAACAATGCATCGTCAAGGTAGCAGATTTCAGTTCTCGTCCACGCTACAAGCAAATAAGGGCAACAATTCATCATGAAAGCACCAGAGTTCAGTTATACTCCACTTTACAGCAAAAGAAGGGCCACAATTTATCGTTAAAAAAACGCAGCTAGTTCTAGTGAACTGGATGCTGGCCAAGAATTGCAACATTTCATTCGGAAAGAAGCAGAGGAAGTTCTTGTCAACTCTACACAGAAAGAAAGGCAGCAATTCATGGTGAAGGAAGCAGAGTTCAGTTCTAGTTTACTCTACGGTCAAAAAGGGCAACAATTCAACGTGAAGGTAGCAGACTTGAGTTCTAGTCCACTCTACAGTAAAACAAGGGCCACAATTCACCATGAAAAAAGCGCACCTAGTTCTAGTCAACTGGATGCTGGCCAAGAATAGCAATATTTCATTGTGAAAGGAACAGAGTTAAGTTCTAGTCCACTCTACAGTCAATAAAGGGCAACAATTCATCGTGAAAGTAACAGAGTTCAGTTCTAGTCTACTTTAGAGCCAAAGAAAGGCCACAATTCACCGTGAAAAAAGCGCAGGTAGTTCTAATCAACTAGATTCTGGCGAAGAATTGCAAAACTTCACCGTGAAAGAAGCAGAGGAAGTTGTAGTCACCTGTACAAGCGAAGAACGGCAACAATTCGCGGTCAAGGGAGCAGAATTTAGTTCTAGTCCATTCGACAGTCAAAAAAGGGCAACAATGCATCGTCAATTAAGCAGACTTCAGTTCTCGTCCACACTACAGGCAAATAAGGGCAGCAATTCATCATGAAAGTACCAGAGTTCAGTTCTACTCCACTTTACAGCAAAAGAAGGGCCACAATTTATCGTTAAAAAAACGCAGCTAGTTCTAGTGAACTGGATGCTGGCCAAGAATTGCAACATTTCATTCGGAAAGAAGCAGAGGAAGTTCTTGTCAACTCTACAGAGAATGATGATGATGATGATGTATAGTGTTTACTGGCGCAAGGGCCAAGTATGGCCAAAGAGCGCCAAGAGATGGTAAAGAGTGATCGATGGGTGATGAGCGCTGAGTAGATGTATCTCGGCTGTATAGGGGCCTAAAACTGGTCGCTGTATGGACGCGTAAAACAGGTACTTGGGATAAAACTATGACAATGACTATTGTGAGGTGCGCTATGTGTATAAATGACTTAAATTTAAAACACTCAGTTATTGATAATTTCCAAGCAGCACTACTGCCTCACCAGGACCCTTGTGCGCAAGGGCCTGGAGGCGTGTGCTATACATACTAATGCCGCAACATAGGCCTCTATTGCGAGGCCGTGCTACGGATCACATGGGTGTATAACATTTAATATACGAATATCATTTAAAAAACCTAGCAATGATTTTGTGTCAAAGAGCGGGTCTTTGCCAAGGAATAATGCCGGGTGTAATGGAATATGTTGTTTGTATGCTAAAGGAAAGAACTTTTTTCTTTGCTCTTCTACCTCCCGGCATTCAAGCAAGACGTGGAGCACAGTTAGCGTCTCTCCACATTTCCCACAGGCAGGGGGATCACTGTTTGTTAGAAGATAGGAATGTGTGCCATACGTGTGGCCTATTCGGAGTCGACAGAGAGTGACCTCTGTTCGTCGTGTTTTTGTTGTAGGTGGCCAGCTACCTAAATAAGGTTTTATCAGATGAAGCTTGTTTGACTGTTTTGCGTCCCACAAACGTTGCCAATAGCACCTCAGTTTTTTCCGCAAAAATGGTTTCAAATCTATGGCAGGGATAGCGATGGAAATGCTACTAGCACTTGTTTCTGTGGATGTGGCCATTTTGTCGGCAAGCATATTGCCTTCAATGCCTCTATGTCCAGGAACCCAGCATATTGTGATATGTTGGGAAGAGTAAGCTTTGCATAGAGCCGAGTAAAGTTCTGCAATTACAGGATTTTTATGTTTCCGTAGCGACGATAGGGCTTTAACGACGCTTAAAGAGTCAGTATAAATAACTGCGTTGCGAATCTGTGTATTATCGATGTACTTTACAGCCAAGAGGAGCGCATAAGCCTCAGCTGTAAAAATACTTGTTTCTGGGTGTAAAGCGACGGATTCCGCGAACGATGGGCCCACCGCTGCACAACAGACACCGGCATGCGACTTTGAGGCGTCCGTGTAGAATTCTGGGCAAGAGTATTTGGCCTGGATTTCTAAAAAGTGCATTCGGATGTGTGTGTCGGCGGCATGTTTTGTGACTTCTACAAAAGACAAGTCACAATCTATCTGCTGCCACTGCCACGGCGGTAATAGCTTTGTTGGAGCCATTAAGGTATGTTCAAGGAGTGGAACACTCATTTCATTACTGAGGTTCCTCACGCGCAGAGAAAACGGCCGTTTCACTGCAGGTCGGTTGTGGAACAGGGTGGCACTGGTCATATCATTTATTGTTGAATAAGTTGGATGTTCATTGTTCGCGTGTATTTTCAGAAAATACATGAAACTAGTGTAGGACCTTTGAAGATGCAGTGACCATTCATTAGACTCTACGTAGAGGCTCTCTACAGGACTTGTCCTGAAGGCACCGGTCGCCAAGCGGATGCCTAGGTGATGAACAGGGTCAAGCATCTTCAAGGCGCTTGGACTGGCAGATTGATACGCTATGGCCCCATAGTCTAAGCGTGTACGTATAAGACTTTTGTACACGTTCATCAGGCACTTCCTGTCACTGCCCCATGTTGTATGCGACAAAATTTTAAGCAGGTTCATTGTTTTTAGGCATTTCTCTTTGAGGCGCTTTATGTGTGGAATGAAGGTTAGTTTCGAGTCTAATATGACGCCTAAAAATTTATGTTGTGTGGAAACTGGTATGTGTTGTCTGTGTAGTTCTACATCGGGCTCTGCGAATAGGCCTCTTTTTTGTGTGAAAAGGACACAGGAGCTTTTAAGAGGATTGAGTTTAAAGCCATTTTCTTCTGTCCATTTACACACTTTGTTCAAGCCAAGCTGGACATGCCGCTCACAAATTGCAAGGTTACATGACTTGAAACCTAACTGCACGTCGTCTACGTATACCGAGTAAAACATACCCTGCGGTATAGATAAGCGCAAGGAATTCATTTTGACGATAAAAAGCGTACAGCTTAGTACCCCACCTTGTGGCACCCCAGTTTCTTGTGTAAATGGCCTGGATAAAGCATTGCCAACTCTAACACGAAAAGTACGGTGGGATAAGTAACTTTCAATTACATTAAGCATATTGCCTCGAACACCCATTTCCGATAGGTCTCGCAAAATCCCATATCGCCAAGTTGTGTCATATGCCTTTTCCAAGTCTAGGAAAACAGAAAGAAAGAACTGCTTATGGACAAAGGCGTCTCGAATGTTTGCCTCAATGCGCACGAGATGGTCAGCAGTCGACCGACCCTCTCTGAAGCCACATTGATAAGGGTCAAGAATTTTCTTCGATTCAAGGAAATGTAAAATACGACGGTTTATCATTTTCTCGAAGAGTTTGCATAAGCAACTTGTGAGGGCTATTGGGCGGTAACTTGAAGCGTTGGATGGGTCTTTACCCTGTTTCAAGACCGGGACTACGATGGATTCTTTCCATGAGGATGGGAGATATCCGGCAGCCCAAATGGAGTTGAAAAGTGCTAGTAGTGTCATCTGTGTGTCGGTGTGTAGGTTTTTAATCATGTCATACATGATTCTGTCAAATCCCGGTGCGGAGCTCATACATGTGCTCAAGGCAGCTCTAAGCTCAGCAATATTAAATGGACAGTTGTACGGAAGATTTGGTGTGCATTTACGGTCTATTGGCTTACGTTCTGCTACTTTCTTGTATTTAAGAAATGATTCTGAGTAGTTTGCGGAGCTTGACACACGCTCGAAATGTATGCCAAGGGCATCGGCCTGGTTTTCCAAGGTATGCCCTTGGTCATCGACCAAAGGTAATTGGTTGATCTGCTGCCCTTTTAGCCTTCTCAGCCCATTCCATACTTTAGCCTCCTGGGTATAAGAATTGATGCCTGAGAGAAACCTCTCCCAGCTTGCTCTCCTAGCCTGCCGTCTCGTGCGCCTTCCTTGTGACTTTATATGTTTAAATGCAATGAGATTTTCCGCCGTTGGATGGCGGCGCAGTCTACCCCATGCCTTATTTTGTCTCTTTCGTGCATCTCTACAGTCTTCATTCCACCAAGGAACACGTCTCTTACATGATTGGCCGCTTGTTTGTGGAATAAACTTTTCCGCTGCACCGATAATAAAAGCAGTAAAATATGCTACGGCATCATCTATGCTAAAATCGCGTATAAAATCTTGTGATAAATAAGTAGATTCTTTAAAATGCTTCCAATCAGCCGAGTTAAGTTTCCAGCGAGGGACATGTGGTGGAATGACTTGTGTTAGTACTCGTAGGTTTAGAGTAACTGGGAAGTGGTCACTCCCAAACGGATTTTGTATTACATTCCATTCTAAGTAAGGGAGAAGTGTGGAGGATCCAAGCGCTAAATCTATCGATGAATATGAATTATGCGCAATATTATAGTAAGTAGGTGCTTTCTTATTAAATAGGCATACACCAGAAGTCACAAGAAAGCTTTCGATAAGTCGACCCCTCAAATCAGTCCGGGAGTCTCCCCATAGACTGTTATGAGCATTAAAGTCTCCAACGATAAGAAAGGGTTCAGGAAGTTGTTTAATAAGGCCATAGAATTCTGTTTTGTTCAGGCGATAATTCGGAGGTATGTAGATGGAGCAGACGGCAACCAATTTGTTAAAAAGAATTGCTCGCACTGCAACTGCCTCGAGGGATGTCAGAAGGGGCAAGTGTTGGCAAGCAACAGTCTTGTCGACAACTATAGCTACACCGCCGGATGAGGTGTTAGCCTCGTCACGGTCTTTGCGAAAAATAGCATATGACCGGAGAAAATTTGTCTGTGTAGCTTTTAAATGCGTTTCCTGTGCACACAGTACCTTTGGGTTAAGTTTGTGTAAGAGTTCTGTTATGTCATCAAGATTGTGGAGAAAACCTCTCACATTCCACTGTATAATTTGTGTATCCATTTTGACAGAGTTGAGTACTGTGTGTTCTGGAAAGGAAAGATTAGCTCACAGGACCCTTTCCGGGCGCCGTGATGCGCGTTTTGCTTTTGGAGCGGTCACGAGAATCGCGGCGCTCCTGAGGCGCTGGCTGCGCCATCTGGATCGGAGTTGTGTCCATTGACTCCTGGGAGCCGCTGGACTTCCGCTCACTCGAGCGGGGTGTTTTCAGATTAGGCCTTGCCTCGAAAAGCAGGGCCTTGGAGGCCACCAACCCAGAGGTCGATGGTCCCTCTTTTAGAGACGGCGAAGCAGCGCTGGCTGCTGTCGACAAGGGGGCTGGTGGCACAGCCGCGACCACACTCTTTGCGGGCCGGGCCGATACCGGAGTCTGCTGCGGCGCTGCCCCCTTACGCGCCGCATCAGCATACCCTGCACTATGAAGAAAGGAAACGCGCTTGCGCGCTTCTCGGAAGGAAATGTTCTCCTTTACTTTGATAATCACTATCTCTTTTTCCTTTTTCCATGTCGGACAAGAGCGGGAATATGCGGCATGTTCGCCGTCGCAGTTCACGCAATGGAGTGCAAGGTTACAGTTATCTGAGGGATGATCTTGTTCACCACACTTGGCACAGGTTTGTCGGCCTCGGCAGCTTTGCGAACCGTGACCATACCTTTGACACTTGAAGCATCTGCGTGGGTTAGGGATGTACGCCCTTACTCGTATCTTTACATATCCAGCCTCGATTATCTCGGGCAGTTCACTTGTCTACAGAGAATGAAGCGCAACAATTCATGGTGAAGGAAGCAGAGTTTAGTTCTAGTTTACTCTACAGTCAAAAAGGCCAACAATTCAATGTGAAGGTAGCAGACTTGAGTTCTAGTTCACTCTACTGTCAAAAAAGGGCAACAATTTAACGTGAAAGTACGAGAGTTCAGTTCTAGTCTACTTTACAGCCAAAGAAGGGCCACAATTCACCGTGAAAAAAGCACAGGTAGTTCTAGTCAACTAGATTCTGGCGAAGAATTGCAAAACTTCATCGTGAAAGAAGCAGAGGAAGTTCTAGTCATCTCGTCATCCGAAAAACGGCAACAATTCACGATCAAGTGAGCATAGTTTAGTTCCAGTCCACTCTACAGTCAAAAAAGGGCAACAATGCATCGTCATGGTAGCAGACTTCAGTTATCGTCCACACTACAGGCAAATAAGGGCAACAATTCATCATGAAAGCACCAGAGTTCAGTTCTACTCTACTTTACAGCAAAAGAAGGGCCACAATTTATCGTTAAAAAACGCAGCTAGTTCTAGTGAACTGGATGCTGGCCAAGAATTGCAACATTTCATTCGGAAAGAAGCAGAGGAAGTTCTTGTCAACTCTACACAGAAAGAAATGCAGCAATTCATGGTGAAGGAAGCAGAGTTCAGTTCTAGTTTACTCTACGGTCAAAAAGGGCAACAATTCAACGTGAAGGTAGCAGACTTGAGTTCTAGTCCACTCTACAGTAAAACAAGGGCCACAATTCACCATGAAAAAAGCGCACCTAGTTCTAGTCAACTGGATGCTGGCCAAGAATAGCAATATTTCATTGTGAAAGGAACAGAGTTAAGTTCTAGTCCACTCTACAGTCAATAAAGGGCAACAATTCATCGTGAAAGTAACATAGTTCAGTTCTAGTCTACTTTAGAGCCAAAGAAAGGCCACAATTCACCGTGAAAAAAGCGCAGGTAGTTCTAATCAACTAGATTCTGGCGAAGAATTGCAAAACTTCACCGTGAAAGAAGCAGAGGAAGTTGTAGTCACCTGTACAAGCGAAGAACGGCAACAATTCGCGGTCAAGGGAGCAGAATTTAGTTCTAGTCCATTCGACAGTCAAAAAAGGGCAACAATGCATCGTCAATTAAGCAGACTTCAGTTCTCGTCCACACTACAGGCAAATAAGGGCAGCAATTCATCATGAAAGTACCAGAGTTCAGTTCTACTCCACTTTACAGCAAAAGAAGGGCCACAATTTATCGTTAAAAAACGCAGCTAGTTCTAGTGAACTGGATGCTGGCCAAGAATATCAACATTTCATTCAGAAAGAAGCAGAGGAAGTTCTTGTCAACTCTACAGAGAATGAAGCGCAACAATTCATGGTGCAGGAAGCAGAGTTTAGTTCAAGTTTACTCTACAGTCAAAAAGGGCAACAATTCAACGTGAAGGTAGCAGACTTGAGTTCTAGTCCACTCTACTGTCAAAAAAGGGCAACAATTTATTGTGAAAGTACGAGAGTTCAGTTCTAGTCTACTTTACAGCCAAAGAAGGGCCACAATTCACCGCGAAAAAAGCGCAGGTAGTTCTAGTGAACTAGATCCTGGCGAAGAATTGCAAAACTTCATCGTGAAAGAAGCAGAGGAAGTTCTAGTCATCTCGTACATCCGAAAAACGGCAACAATTCACGATCAAGTGAGCAGAGTTTAGTTCTAGTCCACTCTACAGTCAAAAAAGGGCAACAATGCATCGTCATGGTAGCAGACTTCAGTTCTCGTCCACACTACAGGCAAATAAGGGCAACAATTCATCATGAAAGCACCAGAGTTCAGTTCTACTCCACTTTACAGCAAAAGAAGGGCCACAATTTATCGTTAAAAAACGCAGCTAGTTCTAGTGAACTGGATGCTGGCCAAGAATTGCAACATTTCATTCGGAAAGAAGCAGAGGAAGTTCTTGTCAACTCTACACAGAAAGAAAGGCAGCAATTCATGGTGAAGGAAGCAGAGTTCAGTTCTAGTTTACTCTACGGTCAAAAAGGGCAACAATTCAACGTGAAGGTAGCAGACTTGAGTTCTAGTCCACTCTACAGTAAAACAAGGGCCACAATTCACCATGAAAAAAGCGCACCTAGTTCTAGTCAACTGGATGCTGGCCAAGAATAGCAATATTTCATTGTGAAAGGAACAGAGTTAAGTTCTAGTCCACTCTACAGTCAATAAAGGGCAACAATTCATCGTGAAAGTAACATAGTTCAGTTCTAGTCTACTTTAGAGCCAAAGAAAGGCCACAATTCACCGTGAAAAAAGCGCAGGTAGTTCTAATCAACTAGATTCTGGCGAAGAATTGCAAAACTTCACCGTGAAAGAAGCAGAGGAAGTTGTAGTCACCTGTACAAGCGAAGAACGGCAACAATTCGCGGTCAAGGGAGCAGAATTTAGTTCTAGTCCATTCGACAGTCAAAAAAGGGCAACAATGCATCGTCAATTAAGCAGACTTCAGTTCTCGTCCACACTACAGGCAAATAAGGGCAGCAATTCATCATGAAAGTACCAGAGTTCAGTTCTACTCCACTTTACAGCAAAAGAAGGGCCACAATTTATCGTTAAAAAAACGCAGCTAGTTCTAGTGAACTGGATGCTGGCCAAGAATTGCAACATTTCATTCGGAAAGAAGCAGAGGAAGTTCTTGTCAACTCTACAGAGAATGAAGCGCAACAATTCATGGTGAAGGAAGCAGAGTTTAGTTCAAGTTTACTCTACAGTCAAAAAGGGCAACAATTCAACGTGAAGGTAGCAGACTTGAGTTCTAGTCCACTCTACTGTCAAAAAAGGGCAACAATTTATCGTGAAAGTACGAGAGTTCAGTTCTAGTCTACTTTACAGCCAAAGAAGGGCCACAATTCACCGTGAAAAAAGCACAGGTAGTTCTAGTCAACTAGATTCTGGCGAAGAATTGCAAAACTTCATCGTGAAAGAAGCAGAGGAAGTTCTAGTCATCTCGTCATCCGAAAAACGGCAACAATTCACGATCAAGTGAGCAGAGTTTAGTTCCAGTCCACTCTACAGTCAAAAAAGGGCAACAATGCATCGTCATGGTAGCAGACTTCAGTTCTCGTCCACACTACAGGCAAATAAGGGCAACAATTCATCATGAAAGCACCAGAGTTCAGTTCTACTCTATTTACAGCAAAAGAAGGGCCACAATTTATCGTTAAAAAACGCAGCTAGTTCTAGTGAACTGGATGCTGGCCAAGAATTGCAACATTTCATTCGGAAAGAAGCAGAGGAAGTTCTTGTCAACTCTACACAGAAAGAAAGGCAGCAATTCATGGTGAAGGAAGCAGAGTTCAGTTCTAGTTTACTCTACGGTCAAAAAGGGCAACAATTCAACGTGAAGGTAGCAGACTTGAGTTCTAGTCCACTCTACAGTAAAACAAGGGCCACAATTCACCATGAAAAAAGCGCACCTAGTTCTAGTCAACTGGATGCTGGCCAAGAATAGCAATATTTCATTGTGAAAGGAACAGAGTTAAGTTCTAGTCCACTCTACAGTCAATAAAGGGCAACAATTCATCGTGAAAGTAACAGAGTTCAGTTCTAGTCTACTTTAGAGCCAAAGAAAGGCCACAATTCACCGTGAAAAAAGCGCAGGTAGTTCTAATCAACTAGATTCTGGCGAAGAATTGCAAAACTTCACCGTGAAAGAAGCAGAGGAAGTTGTAGTCACCTGTACAAGCGAAGAACGGCAACAATTCGCGGTCAAGGGAGGAGAATTTAGTTCTAGTCCATTCGACAGTCAAAAAAGGGCAACAATGCATCGTCAATTAAGCAGACTTCAGTTCTCGTCCACACTACAGGCAAATAAGGGCAGCAATTCATCATGAAAGTACCAGAGTTCAGTTCTACTCCACTTTACAGCAAAAGAAGGGCCACAATTTATCGTTAAAAAAACGCAGCTAGTTCTAGTGAACTGGATGCTGGCCAAGAATTGCAACA
This sequence comes from Dermacentor silvarum, assembly GCF_013339745.2. Taxonomy (NCBI): domain Eukaryota; kingdom Metazoa; phylum Arthropoda; class Arachnida; order Ixodida; family Ixodidae; genus Dermacentor; species Dermacentor silvarum. Next base: position 236,265 of record NW_023606103.1, read on the forward strand.
TTTCATTCGGAAAGAAGCAGAGGAAGTTCTTGTCAACTCTACAGAGAATGAAGCGCAACAATTCATGGTGAAGGAAGCAGAGTTTAGTTCAAGTTTACTCTACAGTCAAAAAGGGCAACAATTCAACGTGAAGGTAGCAGACTTGAGTTCTAGTCCACTCTACTGTCAAAAAAGGGCAACAATTTATCGTGAAAGTACGAGAGTTCAGTTCTAGTCTACTTTACAGCCAAAGAAGGGCCACAATTCACCGTGAAAAAAGCACAGGTAGTTCTAGTCAACTAGATTCTGGCGAAGAATTGCAAAACTTCATCGTGAAAGAAGCAGAGGAAGTTCTAGTCATCTCGTCATCCGAAAAACGGCAACAATTCACGATCAAGTGAGCAGAGTTTAGTTCCAGTCCACTCTACAGTCAAAAAAGGGCAACAATGCATCGTCATGGTAGCAGACTTCAGTTCTCGTCCACACTACAGGCAAATAAGGGCAACAATTCATCATGAAAGCACCAGAGTTCAGTTCTACTCTACTTTACAGCAAAAGAAGGGCCACAATTTATCGTTAAAAAACGCAGCTAGTTCTAGTGAACTGGATGCTGGCCAAGAATTGCAACATTTCATTCGGAAAGAAGCAGAGGAAGTTCTTGTCAACTCTACACAGAAAGAAAGGCAGCAATTCATGGTGAAGGAAGCAGAGTTCAGTTCTAGTTTACTCTACGGTCAAAAAGGGCAACAATTCAACGTGAAGGTAGCAGACTTGAGTTCTAGTCCACTCTACAGTAAAACAAGGGCCACAATTCACCATGAAAAAAGCGCACCTAGTTCTAGTCAACTGGATGCTGGCCAAGAATAGCAATATTTCATTGTGAAAGGAACAGAGTTAAGTTCTAGTCCACTCTACAGTCAATAAAGGGCAACAATTCATCGTGAAAGTAACAGAGTTCAGTTCTAGTCTACTTTAGAGCCAAAGAAAGGCCACAATTCACCGTGAAAAAAGCGCAGGTAGTTCTAATCAACTAGATTCTGGCGAAGAATTGCAAAACTTCACCGTGAAAGAAGCAGAGGAAGTTGTAGTCACCTGTACAAGCGAAGAACGGCAACAATTCGCGGTCAAGGGAGGAGAATTTAGTTCTAGTCCATTCGACAGTCAAAAAAGGGCAACAATGCATCGTCAATTAAGCAGACTTCAGTTCTCGTCCACACTACAGGCAAATAAGGGCAGCAATTCATCATGAAAGTACCAGAGTTCAGTTCTACTCCACTTTACAGCAAAAGAAGGGCCACAATTTATCGTTAAAAAAACGCAGCTAGTTCTAGTGAACTGGATGCTGGCCAAGAATTGCAACATTTCATTCGGAAAGAAGCAGAGGAAGTTCTTGTCAACTCTACAGAGAATGAAGCGCAACAATTCATGGTGAAGGAAGCAGAGTTTAGTTCAAGTTTACTCTACAGTCAAAAAGGGCAACAATTCAACGTGAAGGTAGCAGACTTGAGTTCTAGTCCACTCTACTGTCAAAAAAGGGCAACAATTTATCGTGAAAGTACGAGAGTTCAGTTCTAGTCTACTTTACAGCCAAAGAAGGGCCACAATTCACCGCGAAAAAAGCGCAGGTAGTTCTAGTGAACTAGATCCTGGCGAAGAATTGCAAAACTTCATCGTGAAAGAAGCAGAGGAAGTTCTAGTCATCTCTACAACCGAAAAACGGCAACAATTCACGATCAAGTGAGCAGAGTTTAGTTCTAGTCCACTCTACAGTCAAAAAAGGGCAACAATGCATCGTCAAGGTAGCAGATTTTAGTTCTCGTCCACACTACAAGCAAATAAGGGCAACAATTCATCATGAAAGCACCAGAGTTCAGTTCTACTCCACTTTACAGCAAAAGAAGGGCCACAATTTATCGTTAAAAAAACGCAGCTAGTTCTAGTGAACTGAATGCTGGCCAAGAATTGCAACATTTCATTCGGAAAGAAGCAGAGGAAGTTCTTGTCAACTCTACACAGAAAGAAAGGCAGCAATTCACGGTGAAGGAAGCAGAGTTCAGTTCTAGTTTACTCTACGGTCAAAAAGGGCAACAATTCAACGTGAAGGTAGCAGACTTGAGTTCTAGTCCACTCTACAGTAAAACAAGGGCCACAATTCACCATGAAAAAAGCGCACCTAGTTCTAGTCAACTGGATGCTGGCCAAGAATAGCAATATTTCATTGTGAAAGGAACAGAGTTAAGTTCTAGTCCACTCTACAGTCAATAAAGGGCAACAATTCATCGTGAAAGTAACATAGTTCAGTTCTAGTCTACTTTAGAGCCAAAGAAAGGCCACAATTCAACGTGAAAAAAGCGCAGGTAGTTCTAATCAACTAGATTCTGGCGAAGAATTGCAAAACTTCATCGTGAAAGAAGCAGAGGAAGTTCTAGTCATCTCTACAACCGAAAAACGGCAACAATTCACGATCAAGTGAGCAGAGTTTAGTTCTAGTCCACTCTACAGTCAAAAAAGGGCAACAATGCATCGTCAAGGTAGCAGATTTCAGTTCTCGTCCACACTACAAGCAAATAAGGGCAACAATTCATCATGAAAGCACCAGAGTTCAGTTCTACTCCACTTTACAGCAAAAGAAGGGCCACAATTTATTGTTAAAAAACGCAGCTAGTTCTAGTGAACTGGATGCTGGCCAAGAATTGCAACATTTCATTCGGAAAGAAGCAGAGGAATTTCTTGTCAACTCTACACAGAAAGAAAGGCAGCAATTCACGGTGAAGGAAGCAGAGTTCAGTTCTAGTTTACTCTACGGTCAAAAAGGGCAACAATTCAACGTGAAGGTAGCAGACTTGAGTTCTAGTCCACTCTACAGTAAAACAAGGGCCACAATTCACCATGAAAAAAGCGCACCTAGTTCTAGTCAACTAGATGCTGGCCAAGAATAGCAATATTTCATTGTGAAAGGAACAGAGTTAAGTTCTAGTCCACTCTACAGTCAATAAAGGGCAACAATTCATCGTGAAAGTAACATAGTTCAGTTCTAGTCTACTTTAGAGCCAAAGAAAGGCCACAATTCAACGTGAAAAAAGCGCAGGTAGTTCTAATCAACTAGATTCTGGCGAAGAATTGCAAAACTTCACCGTGAAAGAAGCAGAGGAAGTTGTAGTCCAAGCGAAGAACTTCGCTTGTACAAGCGAAGAACGGCAACAATTCACGGTCAAGGGAGCAGAATTTAGTTCTAGTCCATTCGACAGTCAAAAAAGGGCAACAATGCATCGTCAAGGAAGCAGACTTCAGTTCTCGTCCACACTACAGGCAAATAAGGGCAGCAATTCATCATGAAAGTACCAGAGTTCAGTTCTACTCCACTTTACTGCAAAAGAAGGGCCACAATTTATCGTTAAAAAAACGCAGCTAGTTCTAGTGAACTGGATTCTGGCCAAGAATTGCAACATTTCATTCGGAAAGAAGCAGAGGAAGTTCTTGTCAACTCTACAGAGAATGAAGCGCAACAATTCATGGTGAAGGAAGCAGAGTTTAGTTCTAGTTTACTCTACAGTCAAAAAGGGCAACAATCCAATGTGAAGGTAGCAGACTTGAGTTCTAGTTCACTCTACTGTCAAAAAAGGGCAACAATTTATCGTGAAAGTACGAGAGTTCAGTTCTAGTCTACTTTACAGCCAAAGAAGGGCCACAATTCACCGTGAAAAAAGCACAGGTAGTTCTAGTCAACTAGATTCTGGCGAAGAATTGCAAAACTTCATCGTGAAAGAAGCAGAGGAAGTTCTAGTCATCTCGTCATCCGAAAAACGGCAACAATTCACGATCAAGTGAGCAGAGTTTAGTTCCAGTCCACTCTACAGTCAAAAAAGGGCAACAATGCATCGTCATGGTAGCAGACTTCAGTTCTCGTCCACACTACAGGCAAATAAGGGCAACAATTCATCATGAAAGCACCAGAGTTCAGTTCTACTCTATTTACAGCAAAAGAAGGGCCACAATTTATCGTTAAAAAACGCAGCTAGTTCTAGTGAACTGGATGCTGGCCAAGAATTGCAACATTTCATTCGGAAAGAAGCAGAGGAAGTTCTTGTCAACTCTACACAGAAAGAAAGGCAGCAATTCATGGTGAAGGAAGCAGAGTTCAGTTCTAGTTTACTCTACGGTCAAAAAGGGCAACAATTCAACGTGAAGGTAGCAGACTTGAGTTCTAGTCCACTCTACAGTAAAACAAGGGCCACAATTCACCATGAAAAAAGCGCACCTAGTTCTAGTCAACTGGATGCTGGCCAAGAATAGCAATATTTCATTGTGAAAGGAACAGAGTTAAGTTCTAGTCCACTCTACAGTCAATAAAGGGCAACAATTCATCGTGAAAGTAACAGAGTTCAGTTCTAGTCTACTTTAGAGCCAAAGAAAGGCCACAATTCACCGTGAAAAAAGCGCAGGTAGTTCTAATCAACTAGATTCTGGCGAAGAATTGCAAAACTTCACCGTGAAAGAAGCAGAGGAAGTTGTAGTCACCTGTACAAGCGAAGAACGGCAACAATTCGCGGTCAAGGGAGCAGAATTTAGTTCTAGTCCATTCGACAGTCAAAAAAGGGCAACAATGCATCGTCAATTAAGCAGACTTCAGTTCTCGTCCACACTACAGGCAAATAAGGGCAGCAATTCATCATGAAAGTACCAGAGTTCAGTTCTACTCCACTTTACAGCAAAAGAAGGGCCACAATTTATCGTTAAAAAAACGCAGCTAGTTCTAGTGAACTGAATGCTGGCCAAGAATTGCAACATTTCATTCGGAAAGAAGCAGAGGAAGTTCTTGTCAACTCTACACAGAAAGAAAGGCAGCAATTCACGGTGAAGGAAGCAGAGTTCAGTTCTAGTTTACTCTACGGTCAAAAAGGGCAACAATTCAACGTGAAGGTAGCAGACTTGAGTTCTAGTCCACTCTACAGTAAAACAAGGGCCACAATTCACCATGAAAAAAGCGCACCTAGTTCTAGTCAACTGGATGCTGGCCAAGAATAGCAATATTTCATTGTGAAAGGAACAGAGTTAAGTTCTAGTCCACTCTACAGTCAATAAAGGGCAACAATTCATCGTGAAAGTAACAGAGTTCAGTTCTAGTCTACTTTAGAGCCAAAGAAAGGCCACAATTCACCGTGAAAAAAGCGCAGGTAGTTCTAATCAACTAGATTCTGGCGAAGAATTGCAAAACTTCACCGTGAAAGAAGCAGAGGAAGTTGTAGTCACCTGTACAAGCGAAGAACGGCAACAATTCGCGGTCAAGGGAGCAGAATTTAGTTCTAGTCCATTCGACAGTCAAAAAAGGGCAACAATGCATCGTCAATTAAGCAGACTTCAGTTCTCGTCCACACTACAGGCAAATAAGGGCAGCAATTCATCATGAAAGTACCAGAGTTCAGTTCTACTCCACTTTACAGCAAAAGAAGGGCCACAATTTATCGTTAAAAAAACGCAGCTAGTTCTAGTGAACTGGATGCTGGCCAAGAATTGCAACATTTCATTCGGAAAGAAGCAGAGGAAGTTCTTGTCAACTCTACAGAGAATGAAGCGCAACAATTCATGGTGAAGGAAGCAGAGTTTAGTTCAAGTTTACTCTACAGTCAAAAAGGGCAACAATTCAACGTGAAGGTAGCAGACTTGAGTTCTAGTCCACTCTACTGTCAAAAAAGGGCAACAATTTATCGTGAAAGTACGAGAGTTCAGTTCTAGTCTACTTTACAGCCAAAGAAGGGCCACAATTCACCGCGAAAAAAGCGCAGGTAGTTCTAGTGAACTAGATCCTGGCGAAGAATTGCAAAACTTCATCGTGAAAGAAGCAGAGGAAGTTCTAGTCATCTCTACAACCGAAAAACGGCAACAATTCACGATCAAGTGAGCAGAGTTTAGTTCTAGTCCACTCTACAGTCAAAAAAGGGCAACAATGCATCGTCAAGGTAGCAGATTTTAGTTCTCGTCCACACTACAAGCAAATAAGGGCAACAATTCATCATGAAAGCACCAGAGTTCAGTTCTACTCCACTTTACAGCAAAAGAAGGGCCACAATTTATCGTTAAAAAACGCAGCTAGTTCTAGTGAACTGGATGCTGGCCAAGAATTGCAACATTTCATTCGGAAAGAAGCAGAGGAAGTTCTTGTCAACTCTACACAGAAAGAAAGGCAGCAATTCATGGTGAAGGAAGCAGAGTTCAGTTCTAGTTTACTCTACGGTCAAAAAGGGCAACAATTCAACGTGAAGGTAGCAGACTTGAGTTCTAGTCCACTCTACAGTAAAACAAGGGCCACAATTCACCATGAAAAAAGCGCACCTAGTTCTAGTCAACTGGATGCTGGCCAAGAATAGCAATATTTCATTGTGAAAGGAACAGAGTTAAGTTCTAGTCCACTCTACAGTCAATAAAGGGCAACAATTCATCGTGAAAGTAACATAGTTCAGTTCTAGTCTACTTTAGAGCCAAAGAAAGGCCACAATTCAACGTGAAAAAAGCGCAGGTAGTTCTAATCAACTAGATTCTGGCGAAGAATTGCAAAACTTCACCGTGAAAGAAGCAGAGGAAGTTGTAGTCACCTGTACAAGCGAAGAACGGCAACAATTCACGGTCAAGGGAGCAGAATTTAGTTCTAGTCCATTCGACAGTCAAAAAAGGGCAACAATGCATCGTCAAGGAAGCAGACTTCAGTTGTCGTCCACACTACAGGCAAATAAGGGCAGCAATTCATCATGAAAGTACCAGAGTTCAGTTCTACTCCACTTTACAGCAAAAGAAGGGCCACAATTTATCGTTAAAAAAACGCAGCTAGTTCTAGTGAACTGGATGCTGGCCAAGAATTGCAACATTTCATTCGGAAAGAAGCAGAGGAAGTTCTTGTCAACTCTACAGAGAATGAAGCGCAACAATTCATGGTGAAGGAAGCAGAGTTTAGTTCTAGTTTACTCTACAGTCAAAAAGGGCAACAATTCAATGTGAAGGTAGCAGATTTGAGTTCTAGTTCACTCTACTGTCAAAAAAAGGGCAACAATTTATCGTGAAAGTACGAGAGTTCAGTTCTAGTCTACTTTACAGCCAAAGAAGGGCCACAATTCACCGTGAAAAAAGCACAGGTAGTTCTAGTCAACTAGATTCTGGCGAAGAATTGCAAAACTTCATCGTGAAAGAAGCAGAGGAAGTTCTAGTCATCTCGTCATCCGAAAAACGGCAACAATTCACGATCAAGTGAGCAGAGTTTAGTTCCAGTCCACTCTACAGTCAAAAAAAGGGCAACAATGCATCGTCATGGTAGCAGACTTCAGTTCTCGTCCACAGTACAGGCAAATAAGGGCAACAATTCATCATGAAAGCACCAGAGTTCAGTTCTACTCTACTTTACAGCAAAAGAAGGGCCACAATTTATCGTTAAAAACGCAGCTAGTTCTAGTGAACTGGATGCTGGCCAAGAATTGCAACATTTCATTCGGAAAGAAGCAGAGGAAGTTCTTGTCAACTCTACACAGAAAGAAAGGCAGCAATTCATGGTGAAGGATGCAGAGTTCAGTTCTAGTTTACTCTACGGTCAAAAAGGGCAACAATTCAACGTGAAGGTAGCAGACTTGAGTTCTAGTCCACTCTACAGTAAAACAAGGGCCACAATTCACCATGAAAAAAGCCCACCTAGTTCTAGTCAACTGGATGCTGGCCAAGAATAGCAATATTTCATTGTGAAAGGAACAGAGTTAAGTTCTAGTCCACTCTACAGTCAATAAAGGGCAACAATTCATCGTGAAAGTAACAGAGTTCAGTTCTAGTCTACTTTAGAGCCAAAGAAAGGCCACAATTCACCGTGAAAAAAGCGCAGGTAGTTCTAATCAACTAGATTCTGGCGAAGAATTGCAAAACTTCACCGTGAAAGAAGCAGAGGAAGTTGTAGTCACCTGTACAAGCGAAGAACGGCAACAATTCGCGGTCAAGGGAGCAGAATTTAGTTCTAGTCCATTCGACAGCCAAAAAAGGGCAACAATGCATCGTCAATTAAGCAGACTTCAGTTCTCGTCCACACTACAGGCAAATGAGGGCAGCAATTCATCATGAAAGTACCAGAGTTCAGTTCTACTCCACTTTACAGCAAAAGAAGGGCCACAATTTATCGTTAAAAAACGCAGCTAGTTCTAGTGAACTGGATGCTGGCCAAGAATTGCAACATTTCTTCGGAAAGAAGCAGAGGAAGTTCTTGTCAACTCTACAGAGAATGAAGCGCAACAATTCATGGTGAAGGAAGCAGAGTTTAGTTCTAGTTTACTCTACAGTCAAAAAGGGCAACAATTCAACGTGAAGGTAGCAGACTTGAGTTCTAGTCCACTCTACTGTCAAAAAAGGGCAACAATTTATCGTGAAAGTACGAGAGTTCAGTTCTAGTCTACTTTACAGCCAAAGAAGGGCCACAATTCACCGTGAAAAAAGCGCAGGTAGTTCTAGTGAACTAGATCCTGGCGAAGAATTGCAAAACTTCATCGTGAAAGAAGCAGAGGAAGTTCTGGTCATCACTACAACCGAAAAACGGCAACAATTCACGATCAAGTGAGCAGAGTTTAGTTCTAGTCCACTCTACAGTCAAAAAAGGGCAACAATGCATCGTCAAGGTAGCAGATTTCAGTTCTCGTCCACACTACAAGCAAATAAGGGCAACAATTCATCATGAAAGCACCAGAGTTCAGTTCTACTCCACTTTACAGCAAAAGAAGGGCCACAATTTATCGTTAAAAAACGCAGCTAGTTCTAGTGAACTGGATGCTGGCCAAGAATTGCAACATTTCATTCGGAAAGAAGCAGAGGAATTTCTTGTCAACTCTACACAGAAAGAAAGGCAGCAATTCACGGTGAAGGAAGCAGAGTTCAGTTCTAGTTTACTCTACAGTCAAAAAGGGCAACAATTCAATGTGAAGGTAGCAGACTTGAGTTCTAGTTCACTCTACTGTCAAAAAAGGGCAACAATTTATCGTGAAAGTACGAGAGTTCAGTTCTAGTCTACTTTACAGCCAAAGAAGGCCACAATTCACCGTGAAAAATGCACAGGTAGTTCTAGTCAACTAGATTCTGGCGAAGAATTGCAAAACTTCATCGTGAAAGAAGCAGAGGAAGTTCTAGTCATCTCGTCATCCGAAAAACGGCAACAATTCACGATCAAGTGAGCAGAGTTTAGTTCCAGTCCACTCTACAGTCAAAAAAGGGCAACAATGCATCGTCATGGTAGCAGACTTCAGTTCTCGTCCACACTACAGGCAAATAAGGGCAACAATTCATCATGAAAGCACCAGAGTTCAGTTCTACTCTACTTTACAGCAAAAGAAGGGCCACAATTTATCGTTAAAAAACGCAGCTGGTTCTAGTGAACTGGATGCTGGCCAAGAATTGCAACATTTCATTCGGAAAGAAGCAGAGGAAGTTCTTGTCAACTCTACACAGAAAGAAAGGCAGCAATTCATGGTGAAGGAAGCAGAGTTCAGTTCTAGTTTACTCTACGGTCAAAAAGGGCAACAATTCAACGTGAAGGTAGCAGACTTGAGTTCTAGTCCACTCTACAGTAAAACAAGGGCCACAATTCACCATGAAAAAAGCGCACCTAGTTCTAGTCAACTGGATGCTGGCCAAGAATAGCAATATTTCATTGTGAAAGGAAGAGAGTTAAGTTCTAGTCCACTCTACAGTCAATAAAGGGCAACAATTCATCGTGAAAGTAACAGAGTTCAGTTCTAGTCTACTTTAGAGCCAAAGAAAGGCCACAATTCACCGTGAAAAAAGCGCAGGTAGTTCTAATCAACTAGATTCTGGCGAAGAATTGCAAAACTTCACCGTGAAAGAAGCAGAGGAAGTTGTAGTCACCTGTACAAGCGAAGAACGGCAACAATTCGCGGTCAAGGGAGCAGAATTTAGTTCTAGTCCATTCGACAGCCAAAAAATGGCAACAATGCATCGTCAATTAAGCAGACTTCAGTTCTCGTCAACACTACAGGCAAATAAGGGCAGCAATTCATTATGAAAGTACCAGAGTTAAGTTCTACTCCACTTTACAGCAAAAGAAGGGCCACAATTTATCGTTAAAAAAACGCAGCTAGTTCTAGTGAACTGGATGCTGGCCAAGAATTGCAACATTTCATTCGGAAAGAAGCAGAGGAAGTTCTTGTCAACTCTACAGAGAATGAAGCGCAACAATTCATGGTGAAGGAAGCAGAGTTTAGTTCTAGTTTACTCTACAGTCAAAAAGGGCAACAATTCAACGTGAAGGTAGCAGACTTGAGTTCTAGTCCACTCTACTGTCAAAAAAGGGCCACAATTTAACGTGAAAGTACGAGAGTTCAGTTCTAGTCTACTTTACAGCCAAAGAAGGGCCACAATTCACCGTGAAAAAAGCGCACGTAGTTCTAGTGAACTAGATCCTGGCGAAGAATTGCAAAACTTCATCGTGAAAGAAGCAGATGAAGTTCTAGTCATCTCTACAACCGAAAAACGGCAACAATTCACGATCAAGTGAGCAGAGTTTAGTTCTAGTCCACTCTACAGTCAAAAAAGGGCAACAATGCATCGTCAAGGTAGCAGATTTCAGTTCTCATCCACACTACAAGCAAATAAGGGCAACAATTCATCATGAAAGCACCAGAGTTCAGTTCTACTCCATTTTACAGCAAAAGAAGGGCCACAATTTATCGTTAAAAAACGCAGCTAGTTCTAGTGAACTGGATGCTGGCCAAGAATTGCAACATTTCATTCGGAAAGAAGCAGAGGAAGTTCTTGTCAACTCTACACAGAAAGAAAGGCAGCAATTCACGGTGAAGGAAGCAGAGTTCAGTTCTAGTTTACTTTACGGTCAAAAAGGGCAACAATTCAACGTGAAGGTAGCAGACTTGAGTTCTAGTCCACTCTACAGTAAAACAAGGGCCACAATTCACCATGAAAAAAGCGCACCTAGTTCTAGTCAACTAGATGCTGGCCAAGAATAGCAATATTTCATTGTGAAAGGAACAGAGTTAAGTTCTAGTCCACTCTACAGTCAATAAAGGGCAACAATTCATCGTGAAAGTAACATAGTTCAGTTCTAGTCTACTTTAGAGCCAAAGAAAGGCCACAATTCAACGTGAAAAAAGCGCAGGTAGTTCTAATCAACTAGATTCTGGCGAAGAATTGCAAAACTTCACCGTGAAAGAAGCAGAGGAAGTTGTAGTCACCTGTACAAGCGAAGAACGGCAACAATTCACGGTCAAGGGAGCAGAATTTAGTTCTAGTCCATTCGACAGTCAAAAAAGGGCAACAATGCATCGTCAAGGAAGCAGACTTCAGTTCTCGTCCACACTACAGGCAAATAAGGGCAGCAATTCATCATGAAAGTACCAGAGTTCAGTTCTACTCCACTTTACAGCAAAAGAAGGGCCACAATTTATCGTTAAAAAAACGCAGCTAGTTCTAGTGAACTGGATGCTGGCCAAGAATTGCAACATTTCATTCGGAAAGAAGCAGAGGAAGTTCTTGTCAACTCTACAGAGAATGAAGCGCAACAATTCATGGTGAAGGAAGCAGAGTTTAGTTCTAGTTTACTCTACAGTCAAAAAGGGCAACAATTCAATGTGAAGGTAGCAGACTTGAGTTCTAGTTCACTCTACTGTCAAAAAAGGGCAACAATTCATCGTGAAAGTAACATAGTTCAGTTCTAGTCTACTTTAGAGCCAAAGAAAGGCCACAATTCAACGTGAAAAAAGCGCAGGTAGTTCTAATCAACTAGATTCTGGCGAAGAATTGCAAAACTTCACCGTGAAAGAAGCAGAGGAAGTTGTAGTCACCTGTACAAGCGAAGAACGGCAACAATTCACGGTCAAGGGAGCAGAATTTAGTTCTAGTCCATTCGACAGTCAAAAAAGGGCAACAATGCATCGTCAAGGAAGCAGACTTCAGTTCTCGTCCACACTACAGGCAAATAAGGGCAGCAATTCATCATGAAAGTACCAGAGTTCAGTTCTACTCCACTTTACAGCAAAAGAAGGGCCACAATTTATCGTTAAAAAACGCAGCTAGTTCTAGTGAACTGGATGCTGGCCAAGAATTGCAACATTTCATTCGGAAAGAAGCAGAGGAAGTTCTTGTCAACTCTACAGAGAATGAAGCGCAACAATTCATGGTGAAGGAAGCAGAGTTTAGTTCTAGTTTACTCTACAGTCAAAAAGGGCAACAATTCAATGTGAAGGTAGCAGACTTGAGTTCTAGTTCACTCTACTGTCAAAAAAGGGCAACAATTTATCGTGAAAGTACGAGAGTTCAGTTCTAGTCTACTTTACAGCCAAAGAAGGGCCACAATTCACCGTGAAAAAAGCACAGGTAGTTCTAGTCAACTAGATTCTGGCGAAGAATTGCAAAACTTCATCGTGAAAGAAGCAGAGGAAGTTCTAGTCATCTCGTCATCCGAAAAACGGCAACAATTCACGATCAAGTGAGCAGAGTTTAGTTCCAGTCCACTCTACAGTCAAAAAAAGGGCAACAATGCATCGTCATGGTAGCAGACTTCAGTTCTCGTCCACAGTACAGGCAAATAAGGGCAACAATTCATCATGAAAGCACCAGAGTTCAGTTCTACTCTACTTTACAGCAAAAGAAGGGCCACAATTTATCGTTAAAAAACGCAGCTAGTTCTAGTGAACTGGATGCTGGCCAAGAATTGCAACATTTCATTCGGAAAGAAGCAGAGGAAGTTCTTGTCAACTCTACACAGAAAGAAAGGCCGCAATTCATGGTGAAGGAAGCAGAGTTCAGTTCTAGTTTACTCTACGGTCAAAAAGGGGAACAATTCAACGTGAAGGTAGCAGACTTGAGTTCTAGTCCACTCTACAGTAAAACAAGGGCCACAATTCACCATGAAAAAAGCGCACCTAGTTCTAGTAAACTGGATGCTGGCCAAGAATAGCAATATTTCATTGTGAAAGGAACAGAGTTAAGTTCTAGTCCACTCTACAGTCAATAAAGGGCAACAATTCATCGTGAAAGTAACATAGTTCAGTTCTAGTCTACTTTAGAGCCAAAGAAAGGCCACAATTCAACGTGAAAAAAGCGCAGGTAGTTCTAATCAACTAGATTCTGGCGAAGAATTGCAAAACTTCACCGTGAAAGAAGCAGAGGAAGTTGTAGTCACCTGTACAAGCGAAGAACGGCAACAATTCACGGTCAAGGGAGCAGAATTTAGTTCTAGTCCATTCGACAGTCAAAAAAGGGCAACAATGCATCGTCAAGGAAGCAGACTTCAGTTCTCGTCCACACTACTGGCAAATAAGGGCAGCAATTCATCATGAAAGTACCAGAGTTCAGTTCTACTCCACTTTACAGGAAAAGAAGGGCCACAATTTATCGTTAAAAAAACGCAGCTAGTTCTAGTGAACTGGATGCTGGCCAAGAATTGCAACATTTCATTCGGAAAGAAGCAGAGGAAGTTCTTGTCAACTCTACAGAGAATGAAGCGCAACAATTCATGGTGAAGGAAGCAGAGTTTAGTTCTAGTTTACTCTACAGTCAAAAAGGGCAACAATTCAATGTGAAGGTAGCAGACTTGAGTTCTAGTTCACTCTACTGTCAAAAAAGGGCAACAATTTATCGTGAAAGTACGAGAGTTCAGTTCTAGTCTACTTTACAGCCAAAGAAGGGCCACAATTCACCGTGAAAAAAGCACAGGTAGTTCTAGTCAACTAGATTCTGGCGAAGAATTGCAAAACTTCATCGTGAAAGAAGCAGAGGAAGTTCTAGTCATCTCGTCATCCGATAAACGGCTACAATTCACGATCAAGTGAGCAGAGTTTAGTTCCAGTCCACTCTACAGTCAAAAAAAGGGCAACAATGCATCGTCATGGTAGCAGACTTCAGTTCTCGTCCACAGTACAGGCAAATAAGGGCAACAATTCATCATGAAAGCACCAGAGTTCAGTTCTACTCTACTTTACAGCAAAAGAAGGGCCACAATTTATCGTTAAAAAACGCAGCTAGTTCTAGTGAACTGGATGCTGGCCAAGAATTGCAACATTTCATTCGGAAAGAAGCAGAGGAAGTTCTTGTCAACTCTACACAGAAAGAAAGGCCGCAATTCATGGTGAAGGAAGCAGAGTTCAGTTCTAGTTTACTCTACGGTCAAAAAGGGCAACAATTCAACGTGAAGGTAGCAGACTTGAGTTCTAGTCCACTCTACAGTAAAACAAGGGCCACAATTCACCATGAAAAAAGCGCACCTAGTTCTAGTAAACTGGATGCTGGCCAAGAATAGCAATATTTCATTGTGAAAGGAACAGAGTTAAGTTCTAGTCCACTCTACAGTCAATAAAGGGCAACAATTCATCGTGAAAGTAACATAGTTCAGTTCTAGTCTACTTTAGAGCCAAAGAAAGGCCACAATTCAACGTGAAAAAAGCGCAGGTAGTTCTAATCAACTAGATTCTGGCGAAGAATTGCAAAACTTCACCGTGAAAGAAGCAGAGGAAGTTGTAGTCACCTGTACAAGCGAAGAACGGCAACAATTCACGGTCAAGGGAGCAGAATTTAGTTCTAGTCCATTCGACAGTCAAAAAAGGGCAACAATGCATCGTCAAGGAAGCAGACTTCAGTTCTCGTCCACACTACTGGCAAATAAGGGCAGCAATTCATCATGAAAGTACCAGAGTTCAGTTCTACTCCACTTTACAGGAAAAGAAGGGCACAATTTATCGTTAAAAAAACGCAGCTAGTTCTAGTGAACTGGATGCTGGCCAAGAATTGCAACATTTCATTCGGAAAGAAGCAGAGGAAGTTCTTGTCAACTCTACAGAGAATGAAGCGCAACAATTCATGGTGAAGGAAGCAGAGTTTAGTTCTAGTTTACTCTACAGTCAAAAAGGGCAACAATTCAATGTGAAGGTAGCAGACTTGAGTTCTAGTTCACTCTACTGTCAAAAAAGGGCAACAATTTATCGTGAAAGTACGAGAGTTCAGTTCTAGTCTACTTTACAGCCAAAGAAGGGCCACAATTCACCGTGAAAAAAGCACAGGTAGTTCTAGTCAACTAGATTCTGGCGAAGAATTGCAAAACTTCATCGTGAAAGAAGCAGAGGAAGTTCTAGTCATCTCGTCATCCGATAAACGGCAACAATTCACGATCAAGTGAGCAGAGTTTAGTTCCAGTCCACTCTACAGTCAAAAAAAGGGCAACAATGCATCGTCATGGTAGCAGACTTCAGTTCTCGTCCACAGTACAGGCAAATAAGGGCAACAATTCATCATGAAAGCACCAGAGTTCAGTTCTACTCTACTTTACAGCAAAAGAAGGGCCACAATTTATCGTTAAAAAACGCAGCTAGTTCTAGTGAACTGGATGCTGGCCAAGAATTGCAACATTTCATTCGGAAAGAAGCAGAGGAAGTTCTTGTCAACTCTACACAGAAAGAAAGGCAGCAATTCACGGTGAAGGAAGCAGAGTTCAGTTCTAGTTTACTTTACGGTCAAAAAGGGCAACAATTCAACGTGAAGGTAGCAGACTTGAGTTCTAGTCCACTCTACAGTAAAACAAGGGCCACAATTCACCATGAAAAAAGCGCACCTAGTTCTAGTCAACTAGATGCTGGCCAAGAATAGCAATATTTCATTGTGAAAGGAACAGAGTTAAGTTCTAGTCCACTCTACAGTCAATAAAGGGCAACAATTCATCGTGAAAGTAACATAGTTCAGTTCTAGTCTACTTTAGAGCCAAAGAAAGGCCACAATTCAACGTGAAAAAAGCGCAGGTAGTTCTAATCAACTAGATTCTGGCGAAGAATTGCAAAACTTCACCGTGAAAGAAGCAGAGGAAGTTGTAGTCACCTGTACAAGCGAAGAACGGCAACAATTCACGGTCAAGGGAGCAGAATTTAGTTCTAGTCCATTCGACAGTCAAAAAAGGGCAACAATGCATCGTCAAGGAAGCAGACTTCAGTTCTCGTCCACACTACAGGCAAATAAGGGCAGCAATTCATCATGAAAGTACCAGAGTTCAGTTCTACTCCACTTTACAGCAAAAGAAGGGCCACAATTTATCGTTAAAAAAACGCAGCTAGTTCTAGTGAACTGGATGCTGGCCAAGAATTGCAACATTTCATTCGGAAAGAAGCAGAGGAAGTTCTTGTCAACTCTACAGAGAATGAAGCGCAACAATTCATGGTGAAGGAAGCAGAGTTTAGTTCTAGTTTACTCTACAGTCAAAAAGGGCAACAATTCAATGTGAAGGTAGCAGACTTGAGTTCTAGTTCACTCTACTGTCAAAAAAGGGCAACAATTCATCGTGAAAGTAACATAGTTCAGTTCTAGTCTACTTTAGAGCCAAAGAAAGGCCACAATTCAACGTGAAAAAAGCGCAGGTAGTTCTAATCAACTAGATTCTGGCGAAGAATTGCAAAACTTCACCGTGAAAGAAGCAGAGGAAGTTGTAGTCACCTGTACAAGCGAAGAACGGCAACAATTCACGGTCAAGGGAGCAGAATTTAGTTCTAGTCCATTCGACAGTCAAAAAAGGGCAACAATGCATCGTCAAGGAAGCAGACTTCAGTTCTCGTCCACACTACAGGCAAATAAGGGCAGCAATTCATCATGAAAGTACCAGAGTTCAGTTCTACTCCACTTTACAGCAAAAGAAGGGCCACAATTTATCGTTAAAAAAACGCAGCTAGTTCTAGTGAACTGGATGCTGGCCAAGAATTGCAACATTTCATTCGGAAAGAAGCAGAGGAAGTTCTTGTCAACTCTACAGAGAATGAAGCGCAACAATTCATGGTGAAGGAAGCAGAGTTTAGTTCTAGTTTACTCTACAGTCAAAAAGGGTAACAATTCAATGTGAAGGTAGCAGACTTGAGTTCTAGTTCACTCTACTGTCAAAAAAGGGCAACAATTTATCGTGAAAGTACGAGAGTTCAGTTCTAGTCTACTTTACAGCCAAAGAAGGGCCACAATTCACCGTGAAAAAAGCACAGGTAGTTCTAGTCAACTAGATTCTGGCGAAGAATTGCAAAACTTCATCGTGAAAGAAGCAGAGGAAGTTCTAGTCATCTCGTCATCCGAAAAACGGCAACAATTCACGATCAAGTGAGCAGAGTTTAGTTCCAGTCCACTCTACAGTCAAAAAAAGGGCAACAATGCATCGTCATGGTAGCAGACTTCAGTTCTCGTCCACAGTACAGGCAAATAAGGGCAACAATTCATCATGAAAGCACCAGAGTTCAGTTCTACTCTACTTTACAGCAAAAGAAGGGCCACAATTTATCGTTAAAAAACGCAGCTAGTTCTAGTGAACTGGATGCTGGCCAAGAATTGCAACATTTCATTCGGAAAGAAGCAGAGGAAGTTCTTGTCAACTCTACACAGAAAGAAAGGCAGCAATTCACGGTGAAGGAAGCAGAGTTCAGTTCTAGTTTACTTTACGGTCAAAAAGGGCAACAATTCAACGTGAAGGTAGCAGACTTGAGTTCTAGTCCACTCTACAGTAAAACAAGGGCCACAATTCACCATGAAAAAAGCGCACCTAGTTCTAGTCAACTAGATGCTGGCCAAGAATAGCAATATTTCATTGTGAAAGGAACAGAGTTAAGTTCTAGTCCACTCTACAGTCAATAAAGGGCAACAATTCATCGTGAAAGTAACATAGTTCAGTTCTAGTCTACTTTAGAGCCAAAGAAAGGCCACAATTCAACGTGAAAAAAGCGCAGGTAGTTCTAATCAACTAGATTCTGGCGAAGAATTGCAAAACTTCACCGTGAAAGAAGCAGAGGAAGTTGTAGTCACCTGTACAAGCGAAGAACGGCAACAATTCACGGTCAAGGGAGCAGAATTTAGTTCTAGTCCATTCGACAGTCAAAAAAGGGCAACAATGCATCGTCAAGGAAGCAGACTTCAGTTCTCGTCCACACTACAGGCAAATAAGGGCAGCAATTCATCATGAAAGTACCAGAGTTCAGTTCTACTCCACTTTACAGCAAAAGAAGGGCCACAATTTATCGTTAAAAAAACGCAGCTAGTTCTAGTGAACTGGATGCTGGCCAAGAATTGCAACATTTCATTCGGAAAGAAGCAGAGGAAGTTCTTGTCAACTCTACAGCGAATGAAGCGCAACAATTCATGGTGAAGGAAGCAGAGTTTAGTTCTAGTTTACTCTAGGGAGCATTTATCGATATCTGCCTCAATTTTAATATGACCCAGCTAGTTTCTGAAGCAACACGTGTTTCACAGGATACATCCAATATCTTAGATCTAATACTAACCAACAACCCCGAAAGCCTATCATACATTCATTATCTCAACGAGCTCAGCGATCATAAAGTAATTCATGCCGGTTTTTCTTTTCGACCAACAAAGCGCGAGATGTACAATAAAACGATACAGCTCTACGACAAAGGTGATTATGAAGCAATAAATGTAGGCCTTAGCACATTTTATCCCACATTTCAGACAACTTTTCATCACCATAATGTTGATACCAATTGGACACGCTTTAAGAAAAAGCTAAATGAATTAACAACTAAGTTTGTACCTAAAGTTAGTTTCAGAGCCAGTCGTCACAAACCATGGTTTACGAAAACATTAAAACAGCTTGAAAATAAAAAGAAACGCCTATTCCGGAGTGCAAAGCTTAGAGGTCGTCCAAATGCATGGGAGAAATATTACGAAGCAGATAAAAACTACCTTTCTGCTCTGCATCAAGCAAAGCACTCATTTTACCACTTAGAATTGCCCAAACTACTAAAAACTAATCCCAAACAGTTTTGGAAAACACTAAAAGCCGACGAACCGCGAGAAATCGTACTCACCAGTGATGGGAATGAAGCGATTAGTGACGTGGATTGTGCCAACTTGTTCAACACCACGTTCGCTACAGTATTTTCCGATGAACTGACCGCACCCTCCCGTTTACCTTCACTTCACTTTGATTACGGCATGTCAGCGATCACTTTCTGTGAAAATCGAATTTCATCCATAATAGAAAATATTAAATTGTCATCCTCAGCTGGAATGGACGAAATTAATTCCAAAATCTTGAAAAACACCAAACACAATGTCTCACTTTATCTCACCCTAATTTTTTCACAGTCACTTTCTTCAGGAGTCATTCCAGACGACTGGAGGACAGGGAAGGTCGTTCCGGTCTTCAAGTCAGGTAGCAGAAATTCCCCACTTAATTACCGCCCTATATCTCTAACAAGCGTCCCCTGTAAAATCATGGAGCATGTGATCTACTCCCACATAATTAATTTCCTTGACAGCAATCACTTTTTTCATCCTTCACAACATGGCTTCCGCAGGGGGTTGTCATGTGAAACACAGCTTGCCGTTTTTCTACATGACATCCACAGTAACCTGGATGGTAACGTACAGACTGATGCGATCTTTCTTGATTATGCGAAAGCGTTTGATAAAGTTCCTCACCAACGATTGCTTGCGAAGCTTTCCCAGCTAAATTTACATCCTACTGTCTTAACATGGATTACAGAATTTCTTACTAATCGATCGCAATATGTTGTTATAAATAACCACCTCTCCACTCCGGTTTCAGTAACGTCAGGCGTCCCCCAGGGATCGGTTCTTGGCCCGCTCCTATTCCTAATCTATATCAACGACTTACCTTTGCATGTATCCTGTAATATACGCATGTTCGCCGATGACTGTGTTATCTACCGCGCCGTAATAAACACTCCGGATCAGCTAACCCTACAAAGTGACCTTGCTAACATTTCAGAATGGTGTACCACTTGGTTAATGACATTAAACGTTAACAAATGCAAAAGCATGTCGTTCACACGCAGCCATAACCCTCGGAGGTTTGCGTACACAATTAATAATTTGGTTCTAGAATCAACTAACACTTATAAATACCTCGGTGTCACTGTGTCAAACGATCTGATTTGGCGTACGCATGTGCATAACATCATTTCAGCTTCTAACAAAACTTTAGGTTTTTTAAAACGTCATTTGCGGAACGCTCCAAATCACGTAAGATTACTTGCTTATACATCACTTGTGCGACCGAAACTTGATTATGCCTCCGCAGTCTGGAATCCGCATCAAGCATATCTCATCGATGCTCTTGAAGCTGTACAAAACCGCGCCGCTCGATTCATCCATTCTTCATATTCATATGACATCAGCGTCACGTCACTGAAATTACTATCTGGGCTTCCAGACCTCGCTTTACGTCGGCGCATCGCTTCCCTCTGTCTTTACCACAAATTCTTTTACAGTCCTACCCTTCACCAAGCACCTTATATCACGTCCGCATCGCGCATATCATACCGAACCAGCCACTCGAAACAGGTTTCACGACCACGTTCACGAACATCAACATTTCTAGCCTCGTTTTTTCTCCGCATGGCGGCAGACTGGAACGGCCTCCCTCCTGCCATTGTCGAAATAATCTGCCCATCCGTATTTTTACAAGAGGTCACTGACCATCTGCAACTACGTTGTACTTGAATTTTCATTATATATGTTTGTATTTACATGCGTGTATGTATATGTACATATATAACCGTTAATATGTGTATACATGTGTGCATGTACTTGAATATGTATATGTGTACACATTTGTGTGTGCATATGTTACTTGAACAAGTGTAAAGTGAAATGTTGTACCCACCCCTTATGTAATACCCCTGAAGTCAGGGGTCTTTAAGGTAAATAAACTGAACTGAACTGAACTCTACAGTCAAAAAGGGCAACAATTCAATGTGAAGGTAGCAGACTTGAGTTCTAGTTCACTCTACTGTCAAAAAAGGGCAACAATTTATCGTGAAAGAACGAGAGTTCAGTTCTAGTCTACTTTACAGCCAAAGAAGGGCCACAATTCACCGTGAAAAAAGCATAGGTAGTTCTAGTCAACTAGATTCTGGCGAAGAATTGCAAAACTTCATCGTGAAAGAAGCAGAGGAAGTTCTAGTCATCTCGTCATCCGAAAAACGGCAACAATTCACGATCAAGTGAGCAGAGTTTAGTTCCAGTCCACTCTACAGTCAAAAAAGGGCAACAATGCATCGTCATGGTAGCAGACTTCAGTTCTCGTCCACACTACAGGCAAATAAGGGCAACAATTCACCATGAAAGCACCAGAGTTCAGTTCTACTCTACTTTACAGCAAAAGAAGGGCCACAATTTATCGTTAAAAAACGCAGCTAGTTCTAGTGAACTGGATGCTGGCCAAGAATTGCAACATTTCATTCGGAAAGAAGCAGAGGAAGTTCTTGTCAACTCTACACAGAAAGAAAGGCAGCAATTCATGGTGAAGGAAGCAGAGTTCAGTTCTAGTTTACTCTACAGTCAAAAAGGGCAACAATTCAACGTGAAGGTAGCAGACTTGAGTTCTAGTCCACTCTACAGTAAAACAAGGGCCACAATTCACCATGAAAAAAGCGCACCTAGTTCTAGTCAACTGGATGCTGGCCAAGAATAGCAATATTTCATTGTGAAAGGAACAGAGTTAAGTTCTAGTCCACTCTACAGTCAATAAAGGGCAACAATTCATCGTGAAAGTAACATAGTTCAGTTCTAGTCTACTTTAGAGCCAAAGAAAGGCCACAATTCAACGTGAAAAAAGCGCAGGTAGTTCTAATCAACTAGATTCTGGCGAAGAATTGCAAAACTTCACCGTGAAAGAAGCAGAGGAAGTTGTAGTCACCTGTACAAGCGAAGAACTGCAACAATTCGCGGTCAAGGGAGCAGAATTTAGTTCTAGTCCATTCGACAGCCAAAAAAGGGCAACAATGCATCGTCAATTAAGCAGACTTCAGTTCTCGTCCACACTACAGGCAAATAAGGGCAGCAATTCATCATGAAAGTAGCAGAGTTCAGTTCTACTCCACTTTACAGCAAAAGAAGGGCCACAATTTATCGTTAAAAAAACGCAGCTAGTTCTAGTGAACTGGATGCTGGCCAAGAATTGCAACATTTCATTCGGAAAGAAGCAGAGGAAGTTCTTGTCAACTCTACAGAGAATGAAGCGCAACAATTCATGGTGAAGGAAGCAGAGTTTAGTTCTAGTTTACTCTACAGTCAAAAAGGGCAACAATTCAACGTGAAGGTAGCAGACTTGAGTTCTAGTCCACTCTACTGTCAAAAAAGGGCAACAATTTATCGTGAAAGTACGAGAGTTCAGTTCTAGTCTACTTTACAGCCAAAGAAGGGCCACAATTCACCGTGAAAAAAGCGCAGGTAGTTCTAGTGAACTAGATCCTGGCGAAGAATTGCAAAACTTCATCGTGAAAGAAGCAGAGGAAGTTCTAGTCATCTCGTCATCCGAAAAACGGCAACAATTCACGATCAAGTGAGCAGAGTTTAGTTCCAGTCCACTCTACAGTCAAAAAAGGGCAACAATGCATCGTCATGGTAGCAGACTTCAGTTCTCGTCCACAGTACAGGCAAATAAGGGCAACAATTCATCATGAAAGCACCAGAGTTCAGTTCTACTCTACTTTACAGCAAAAGAAGGGCCACAATTTATCGTTAAAAAACGCAGCTAGTTCTAGTGAACTGGATGCTGGCCAAGAATTGCAACATTTCATTCGGAAAGAAGCAGAGGAAGTTCTTGTCAACTCTACACAGAAAGAAAGGCAGCAATTCACGGTGAAGGAAGCAGAGTTCAGTTCTAGTTTACTTTACGGTCAAAAAGGGCAACAATTCAACGTGAAGGTAGCAGACTTGAGTTCTAGTCCACTCTACAGTAAAACAAGGGCCACAATTCACCATGAAAAAAGCGCACCTAGTTCTAGTCAACTAGATGCTGGCCAAGAATAGCAATATTTCATTGTGAAAGGAACAGAGTTAAGTTCTAGTCCACTCTACAGTCAATAAAGGGCAACAATTCATCGTGAAAGTAACATAGTTCAGTTCTAGTCTACTTTAGAGCCAAAGAAAGGCCACAATTCAACGTGAAAAAAGCGCAGGTAGTTCTAATCAACTAGATTCTGGCGAAGAATTGCAAAACTTCACCGTGAAAGAAGCAGAGGAAGTTGTAGTCACCTGTACAAGCGAAGAACGGCAACAATTCACGGTCAAGGGAGCAGAATTTAGTTCTAGTCCATTCGACAGTCAAAAAAGGGCAACAATGCATCGTCAAGGAAGCAGACTTCAGTTCTCGTCCACACTACAGGCAAATAAGGGCAGCAATTCATCATGAAAGTACCAGAGTTCAGTTCTACTCCAGTTTACAGCAAAAGAAGGGCCACAATTTATCGTTAAAAAACGCAGCTAGTTCTAGTGAACTGGATGCTGGCCAAGAATTGCAACATTTCATTCGGAAAGAAGCAGAGGAAGTTCTTGTCAACTCTACAGAGAATGAAGCGCAACAATTCATGGTGAAGGAAGCAGAGTTTAGTTCTAGTTTACTCTACAGTCAAAAAGGGCAACAATTCAATGTGAAGGTAGCAGACTTGAGTTCTAGTTCACTCTACTGTCAAAAAAGGGCAACAATTCATCGTGAAAGTAACATAGTTCAGTTCTAGTCTACTTTAGAGCCAAAGAAAGGCCACAATTCAACGTGAAAAAAGCGCAGGTAGTTCTAATCAACTAGATTCTGGCGAAGAATTGCAAAACTTCACCGTGAAAGAAGCAGAGGAAGTTGTAGTCACCTGTACAAGCGAAGAACGGCAACAATTCACGGTCAAGGGAGCAGAATTTAGTTCTAGTCCATTCGACAGTCAAAAAAGGGCAACAATGCATCGTCAAGGAAGCAGACTTCAGTTCTCGTCCACACTACAGGCAAATAAGGGCAGCAATTCATCATGAAAGTACCAGAGTTCAGTTCTACTCCACTTTACAGCAAAAGAAGGGCCACAATTTATCGTTAAAAAACGCAGCTAGTTCTAGTGAACTGGATGCTGGCCAAGAATTGCAACATTTCATTCGGAAAGAAGCAGAGGAAGTTCTTGTCAACTCTACAGAGAATGAAGCGCAACAATTCATGGTGAAGGAAGCAGAGTTTAGTTCTAGTTTACTCTACAGTCAAAAAGGGCAACAATTCAATGTGAAGGTAGCAGACTTGAGTTCTAGTTCACTCTACTGTCAAAAAAGGGCAACAATTTATCGTGAAAGTACGAGAGTTCAGTTCTAGTCTACTTTACAGCCAAAGAAGGGCCACAATTCACCGTGAAAAAAGCACAGGTAGTTCTAGTCAACTAGATTCTGGCGAAGAATTGCAAAACTTCATCGTGAAAGAAGCAGAGGAAGTTCTAGTCATCTCGTCATCCGAAAAACGGCAACAATTCACGATCAAGTGAGCAGAGTTTAGTTCCAGTCCACTCTACAGTCAAAAAAAGGGCAACAATGCATCGTCATGGTAGCAGACTTCAGTTCTCGTCCACAGTACAGGCAAATAAGGGCAACAATTCATCATGAAAGCACCAGAGTTCAGTTCTACTCTACTTTACAGCAAAAGAAGGGCCACAATTTATCGTTAAAAACGCAGCTAGTTCTAGTGAACTGGATGCTGGCCAAGAATTGCAACATTTCATTCGGAAAGAAGCAGAGGAAGTTCTTGTCAACTCTACACAGAAAGAAAGGCAGCAATTCACGGTGAAGGAAGCAGAGTTCAGTTCTAGTTTACTTTACGGTCAAAAAGGGCAACAATTCAACGTGAAGGTAGCAGACTTGAGTTCTAGTCCACTCTACAGTAAAACAAGGGCCACAATTCACCATGAAAAAAGCGCACCTAGTTCTAGTCAACTAGATGCTGGCCAAGAATAGCAATATTTCATTGTGAAAGGAACAGAGTTAAGTTCTAGTCCACTCTACAGTCAATAAAGGGCAACAATTCATCGTGAAAGTAACATAGTTCAGTTCTAGTCTACTTTAGAGCCAAAGAAAGGCCACAATTCAACGTGAAAAAAGCGCAGGTAGTTCTAATCAACTAGATTCTGGCGAAGAATTGCAAAACTTCACCGTGAAAGAAGCAGAAGAAGTTGTAGTCACCTGTACAAGCGAAGAACGGCAACAATTCACGGTCAAGGGAGCAGAATTTAGTTCTAGTCCATTCGACAGTCAAAAAAGGGCAACAATGCATCGTCAAGGAAGCAGACTTCAGTTCTCGTCCACACTACAGGCAAATAAGGGCAGCAATTCATCATGAAAGTACCAGAGTTCAGTTCTACTCCACTTTACAGGAAAAGAAGGGCCACAATTTATCGTTAAAAAAACGCAGCTAGTTCTAGTGAACTGGATGCTGGCCAAGAATTGCAACATTTCATTCGGAAAGAAGCAGAGGAAGTTCTTGTCAACTCTACAGAGAATGAAGCGCAACAATTCATGGTGAAGGAAGCAGAGTTTAGTTCTAGTTTACTCTACAGTCAAAAAGGGCAACAATTCAATGTGAAGGTAGCAGACTTGAGTTCTAGTTCACTCTACTGTCAAAAAAGGGCAACAATTTATCGTGAAAGTACGAGAGTTCAGTTCTAGTCTACTTTACAGCCAAAGAAGGGCCACAATTCACCGTGAAAAAAGCACAGGTAGTTCTAGTCAACTAGATTCTGGCGAAGAATTGCAAAACTTCATCGTGAAAGAAGCAGAGGAAGTTCTAGTCATCTCGTCATCCGAAAAACGGCAACAATTCACGATCAAGTGAGCAGAGTTTAGTTCCAGTCCACTCTACAGTCAAAAAAGGGCAACAATGCATCGTCATGGTAGCAGACTTCAGTTCTCGTCCACAGTACAGGCAAATAAGGGCAACAATTCATCATGAAAGCACCAGAGTTCAGTTCTACTCTACTTTACAGCAAAAGAAGGGCCACAATTTATCGTTAAAAAACGCAGCTAGTTCTAGTGAACTGGATGCTGGCCAAGAATTGCAACATTTCATTCGGAAAGAAGCAGAGGAAGTTCTTGTCAACTCTACACAGAAAGAAAGGCCGCAATTCATGGTGAAGGAAGCAGAGTTCAGTTCTAGTTTACTCTACGGTCAAAAAGGGCAACAATTCAACGTGAAGGTAGCAGACTTGAGTTCTAGTCCACTCTACAGTAAAACAAGGGCCACAATTCACCATGAAAAAAGCGCACCTAGTTCTAGTAAACTGGATGCTGGCCAAGAATAGCAATATTTCATTGTGAAAGGAACAGAGTTAAGTTCTAGTCCACTCTACAGTCAATAAAGGGCAACAATTCATCGTGAAAGTAACATAGTTCAGTTCTAGTCTACTTTAGAGCCAAAGAAAGGCCACAATTCAACGTGAAAAAAGCGCAGGTAGTTCTAATCAACTAGATTCTGGCGAAGAATTGCAAAACTTCACCGTGAAAGAAGCAGAGGAAGTTGTAGTCACCTGTACAAGCGAAGAACGGCAACAATTCACGGTCAAGGGAGCAGAATTTAGTTCTAGTCCATTCGACAGTCAAAAAAGGGCAACAATGCATCGTCAAGGAAGCAGACTTCAGTTCTCGTCCACACTACTGGCAAATAAGGGCAGCAATTCATCATGAAAGTACCAGAGTTCAGTTCTACTCCACTTTACAGGAAAAGAAGGGCCACAATTTATCGTTAAAAAAACGCAGCTAGTTCTAGTGAACTGGATGCTGGCCAAGAATTGCAACATTTCATTCGGAAAGAAGCAGAGGAAGTTCTTGTCAACTCTACAGAGAATGAAGCGCAACAATTCATGGTGAAGGAAGCAGAGTTTAGTTCTAGTTTACTCTACAGTCAAAAAGGGCAACAATTCAATGTGAAGGTAGCAGACTTGAGTTCTAGTTCACTCTACTGTCAAAAAAGGGCAACAATTTATCGTGAAAGTACGAGAGTTCAGTTCTAGTCTACTTTACAGCCAAAGAAGGGCCACAATTCACCGTGAAAAAAGCACAGGTAGTTCTAGTCAACTAGATTCTGGCGAAGAATTGCAAAACTTCATCGTGAAAGAAGCAGAGGAAGTTCTAGTCATCTCGTCATCCGATAAACGGCAACAATTCACGATCAAGTGAGCAGAGTTTAGTTCCAGTCCACTCTACAGTCAAAAAAAGGGCAACAATGCATCGTCATGGTAGCAGACTTCAGTTCTCGTCCACAGTACAGGCAAATAAGGGCAACAATTCATCATGAAAGCACCAGAGTTCAGTTCTACTCTACTTTACAGCAAAAGAAGGGCCACAATTTATCGTTAAAAAACGCAGCTAGTTCTAGTGAACTG
Source organism: Dermacentor silvarum (assembly GCF_013339745.2). Lineage (NCBI taxonomy): Eukaryota > Metazoa > Arthropoda > Arachnida > Ixodida > Ixodidae > Dermacentor > Dermacentor silvarum. The sequence continues at coordinate 263,402 of NW_023606103.1, forward strand.
GATGCTGGCCAAGAATTGCAACATTTCATTCGGAAAGAAGCAGAGGAAGTTCTTGTCAACTCTACACAGAAAGAAAGGCAGCAATTCACGGTGAAGGAAGCAGAGTTCAGTTCTAGTTTACTTTACGGTCAAAAAGGGCAACAATTCAACGTGAAGGTAGCAGACTTGAGTTCTAGTCCACTCTACAGTAAAACAAGGGCCACAATTCACCATGAAAAAAGCGCACCTAGTTCTAGTCAACTAGATGCTGGCCAAGAATAGCAATATTTCATTGTGAAAGGAACAGAGTTAAGTTCTAGTCCACTCTACAGTCAATAAAGGGCAACAATTCATCGTGAAAGTAACATAGTTCAGTTCTAGTCTACTTTAGAGCCAAAGAAAGGCCACAATTCAACGTGAAAAAAGCGCAGGTAGTTCTAATCAACTAGATTCTGGCGAAGAATTGCAAAACTTCACCGTGAAAGAAGCAGAGGAAGTTGTAGTCACCTGTACAAGCGAAGAACGGCAACAATTCACGGTCAAGGGAGCAGAATTTAGTTCTAGTCCATTCGACAGTCAAAAAAGGGCAACAATGCATCGTCAAGGAAGCAGACTTCAGTTCTCGTCCACACTACAGGCAAATAAGGGCAGCAATTCATCATGAAAGTACCAGAGTTCAGTTCTACTCCACTTTACAGGAAAAGAAGGGCCACAATTTATCGTTAAAAAAACGCAGCTAGTTCTAGTGAACTGGATGCTGGCCAAGAATTGCAACATTTCATTCGGAAAGAAGCAGAGGAAGTTCTTGTCAACTCTACAGAGAATGAAGCGCAACAATTCATGGTGAAGGAAGCAGAGTTTAGTTCTAGTTTACTCTACAGTCAAAAAGGGCAACAATTCAATGTGAAGGTAGCAGACTTGAGTTCTAGTTCACTCTACTGTCAAAAAAGGGCAACAATTTATCGTGAAAGTACGAGAGTTCAGTTCTAGTCTACTTTACAGCCAAAGAAGGGCCACAATTCACCGTGAAAAAAGCACAGGTAGTTCTAGTCAACTAGATTCTGGCGAAGAATTGCAAAACTTCATCGTGAAAGAAGCAGAGGAAGTTCTAGTCATCTCGTCATCCGAAAAACGGCAACAATTCACGATCAAGTGAGCAGAGTTTAGTTCCAGTCCACTCTACAGTCAAAAAAAGGGCAACAATGCATCGTCATGGTAGCAGACTTCAGTTCTCGTCCACAGTACAGGCAAATAAGGGCAACAATTCATCATGAAAGCACCAGAGTTCAGTTCTACTCTACTTTACAGCAAAAGAAGGGCCACAATTTATCGTTAAAAAACGCAGCTAGTTCTAGTGAACTGGATGCTGGCCAAGAATTGCAACATTTCATTCGGAAAGAAGCAGAGGAAGTTCTTGTCAACTCTACACAGAAAGAAAGGCCGCAATTCATGGTGAAGGAAGCAGAGTTCAGTTCTAGTTTACTCTACGGTTTAAAAGGGCAACAATTCAACGTGAAGGTAGCAGACTTGAGTTCTAGTCCACTCTACAGTAAAACAAGGGCCACAATTCACCATGAAAAAAGCGCACCTAGTTCTAGTCAACTGGATGCTGGCCAAGAATAGCAATATTTCATTGTGAAAGGAACAGAGTTAAGTTCTAGTCCACTCTACAGTCAATAAAGGGCAACAATTCATCGTGAAAGTAACATAGTTCAGTTCTAGTCTACTTTAGAGCCAAAGAAAGGCCACAATTCAACGTGAAAAAAGCGCAGGTAGTTCTAATCAACTAGATTCTGGCGAAGAATTGCAAAACTTCACCGTGAAAGAAGCAGAGGAAGTTGTAGTCACCTGTACAAGCGAAGAACGGCAACAATTCACGGTCAAGGGAGCAGAATTTAGTTCTAGTCCATTCGACAGTCAAAAAAGGGCAACAATGCATCGTCAAGGAAGCAGACTTCAGTTCTCGTCCACACTACTGGCAAATAAGGGCAGCAATTCATCATGAAAGTACCAGAGTTCAGTTCTACTCCACTTTACAGGAAAAGAAGGGCCACAATTTATCGTTAAAAAAACGCAGCTAGTTCTAGTGAACTGGATGCTGGCCAAGAATTGCAACATTTCATTCGGAAAGAAGCAGAGGAAGTTCTTGTCAACTCTACAGAGAATGAAGCGCAACAATTCATGGTGAAGGAAGCAGAGTTTAGTTCTAGTTTACTCTACAGTCAAAAAGGGCAACAATTCAATGTGAAGGTAGCAGACTTGAGTTCTAGTTCACTCTACTGTCAAAAAAGGGCAACAATTTATCGTGAAAGTACGAGAGTTCAGTTCTAGTCTACTTTACAGCCAAAGAAGGGCCACAATTCACCGTGAAAAAAGCACAGGTAGTTCTAGTCAACTAGATTCTGGCGAAGAATTGCAAAACTTCATCGTGAAAGAAGCAGAGGAAGTTCTAGTCATCTCGTCATCCGATAAACGGCAACAATTCACGATCAAGTGAGCAGAGTTTAGTTCCAGTCCACTCTACAGTCAAAAAAAGGGCAACAATGCATCGTCATGGTAGCAGACTTCAGTTCTCGTCCACAGTACAGGCAAATAAGGGCAACAATTCATCATGAAAGCACCAGAGTTCAGTTCTACTCTACTTTACAGCAAAAGAAGGGCCACAATTTATCGTTAAAAAACGCAGCTAGTTCTAGTGAACTGGATGCTGGCCAAGAATTGCAACATTTCATTCGGAAAGAAGCAGAGGAAGTTCTTGTCAACTCTACACAGAAAGAAAGGCAGCAATTCACGGTGAAGGAAGCAGAGTTCAGTTCTATTTTACTTTACGGTCAAAAAGGGCAACAATTCAACGTGAAGGTAGCAGACTTGAGTTCTAGTCCACTCTACAGTAAAACAAGGGCCACAATTCACCATGAAAAAAGCGCACCTAGTTCTAGTCAACTAGATGCTGGCCAAGAATAGCAATATTTCATTGTGAAAGGAACAGAGTTAAGTTCTAGTCCACTCTACAGTCAATAAAGGGCAACAATTCATCGTGAAAGTAACATAGTTCAGTTCTAGTCTACTTTAGAGCCAAAGAAAGGCCACAATTCAACGTGAAAAAAGCGCAGGTAGTTCTAATCAACTAGATTCTGGCGAAGAATTGCAAAACTTCACCGTGAAAGAAGCAGAGGAAGTTGTAGTCACCTGTACAAGCGAAGAACGGCAACAATTCACGGTCAAGGGAGCAGAATTTAGTTCTAGTCCATTCGACAGTCAAAAAAGGGCAACAATGCATCGTCAAGGAAGCAGACTTCAGTTCTCGTCCACACTACAGGCAAATAAGGGCAGCAATTCATCATGAAAGTACCAGAGTTCAGTTCTACTCCACTTTACAGCAAAAGAAGGGCCACAATTTATCGTTAAAAAAACGCAGCTAGTTCTACTGAACTGGATGCTGGCCAAGAATTGCAACATTTCATTCGGAAAGAAGCAGAGGAAGTTCTTGTCAACTCTACAGAGAATGAAGCGCAACAATTCATGGTGAAGGAAGCAGAGTTTAGTTCTAGTTTACTCTACAGTCAAAAAGGGCAACAATTCAATGTGAAGGTAGCAGACTTGAGTTCTAGTTCACTCTACTGTCAAAAAAGGGCAACAATTTATCGTGAAAGTACGAGAGTTCAGTTCTAGTCTACTTTACAGCCAAAGAAGGGCCACAATTCACCGTGAAAAAAGCACAGGTAGTTCTAGTCAACTAGATTCTGGCGAAGAATTGCAAAACTTCATCGTGAAAGAAGCAGAGGAAGTTCTAGTCATCTCGTCATCCGAAAAACGGCAACAATTCACGATCAAGTGAGCAGAGTTTAGTTCCAGTCCACTCTACAGTCAAAAAAAGGGCAACAATGCATCGTCATGGTAGCAGACTTCAGTTCTCGTCCACAGTACAGGCAAATAAGGGCAACAATTCATCATGAAAGCACCAGAGTTCAGTTCTACTCTACTTTACAGCAAAAGAAGGGCCACAATTTATCGTTAAAAAACGCAGCTAGTTCTAGTGAACTGGATGCTGGCCAAGAATTGCAACATTTCATTCGGAAAGAAGCAGAGGAAGTTCTTGTCAACTCTACACAGAAAGAAAGGCAGCAATTCACGGTGAAGGAAGCAGAGTTCAGTTCTAGTTTACTTTACGGTCAAAAAGGGCAACAATTCAACGTGAAGGTAGCAGACTTGAGTTCTAGTCCACTCTACAGTAAAACAAGGGCCACAATTCACCATGAAAAAAGCGCACCTAGTTCTAGTCAACTAGATGCTGGCCAAGAATAGCAATATTTCATTGTGAAAGGAACAGAGTTAAGTTCTAGTCCACTCTACAGTCAATAAAGGGCAACAATTCATCGTGAAAGTAACATAGTTCAGTTCTAGTCTACTTTAGAGCCAAAGAAAGGCCACAATTCAACGTGAAAAAAGCGCAGGTAGTTCTAATCAACTAGATTCTGGCGAAGAATTGCAAAACTTCACCGTGAAAGAAGCAGAGGAAGTTGTAGTCACCTGTACAAGCGAAGAACGGCAACAATTCACGGTCAAGGGAGCAGAATTTAGTTCTAGTCCATTCGACAGTCAAAAAAGGGCAACAATGCATCGTCAAGGAAGCAGACTTCAGTTCTCGTCCACACTACAGGCAAATAAGGGCAGCAATTCATCATGAAAGTACCAGAGTTCAGTTCTACTCCACTTTACAGCAAAAGAAGGGCCACAATTTATCGTTAAAAAAACGCAGCTAGTTCTAGTGAACTGGATGCTGGCCAAGAATTGCAACATTTCATTCGGAAAGAAGCAGAGGAAGTTCTTGTCAACTCTACAGCGAATGAAGCGCAACAATTCATGGTGAAGGAAGCAGAGTTTAGTTCTAGTTTACTCTAGGGAGCATTTATCGATATCTGCCTCAATTTTAATATGACCCAGCTAGTTTCTGAAGCAACACGTGTTTCACAGGATACATCCAATATCTTAGATCTAATACTAACCAACAACCCCGAAAGCCTATCATACATTCATTATCTCAACGAGCTCAGCGATCATAAAGTAATTCATGCCGGTTTTTCTTTTCGACCAACAAAGCGCGAGATGTACAATAAAACGATACAGCTCTACGACAAAGGTGATTATGAAGCAATAAATGTAGGCCTTAGCACATTTTATCCCACATTTCAGACAACTTTTCATCACCATAATGTTGATACCAATTGGACACGCTTTAAGAAAAAGCTAAATGAATTAACAACTAAGTTTGTACCTAAAGTTAGTTTCAGAGCCAGTCGTCACAAACCATGGTTTACGAAAACATTAAAACAGCTTGAAAATAAAAAGAAACGCCTATTCCGGAGTGCAAAGCTTAGAGGTCGTCCAAATGCATGGGAGAAATATTACGAAGCAGATAAAAACTACCTTTCTGCTCTGCATCAAGCAAAGCACTCATTTTACCACTTAGAATTGCCCAAACTACTAAAAACTAATCCCAAACAGTTTTGGAAAACACTAAAAGCCGACGAACCGCGAGAAATCGTACTCACCAGTGATGGGAATGAAGCGATTAGTGACGTGGATTGTGCCAACTTGTTCAACACCACGTTCGCTACAGTATTTTCCGATGAACTGACCGCACCCTCCCGTTTACCTTCACTTCACTTTGATTACGGCATGTCAGCGATCACTTTCTGTGAAAATCGAATTTCATCCATAATAGAAAATATTAAATTGTCATCCTCAGCTGGAATGGACGAAATTAATTCCAAAATCTTGAAAAACACCAAACACAATGTCTCACTTTATCTCACCCTAATTTTTTCACAGTCACTTTCTTCAGGAGTCATTCCAGACGACTGGAGGACAGGGAAGGTCGTTCCGGTCTTCAAGTCAGGTAGCAGAAATTCCCCACTTAATTACCGCCCTATATCTCTAACAAGCGTCCCCTGTAAAATCATGGAGCATGTGATCTACTCCCACATAATTAATTTCCTTGACAGCAATCACTTTTTTCATCCTTCACAACATGGCTTCCGCAGGGGGTTGTCATGTGAAACACAGCTTGCCGTTTTTCTACATGACATCCACAGTAACCTGGATGGTAACGTACAGACTGATGCGATCTTTCTTGATTATGCGAAAGCGTTTGATAAAGTTCCTCACCAACGATTGCTTGCGAAGCTTTCCCAGCTAAATTTACATCCTACTGTCTTAACATGGATTACAGAATTTCTTACTAATCGATCGCAATATGTTGTTATAAATAACCACCTCTCCACTCCGGTTTCAGTAACGTCAGGCGTCCCCCAGGGATCGGTTCTTGGCCCGCTCCTATTCCTAATCTATATCAACGACTTACCTTTGCATGTATCCTGTAATATACGCATGTTCGCCGATGACTGTGTTATCTACCGCGCCGTAATAAACACTCCGGATCAGCTAACCCTACAAAGTGACCTTGCTAACATTTCAGAATGGTGTACCACTTGGTTAATGACATTAAACGTTAACAAATGCAAAAGCATGTCGTTCACACGCAGCCATAACCCTCGGAGGTTTGCGTACACAATTAATAATTTGGTTCTAGAATCAACTAACACTTATAAATACCTCGGTGTCACTGTGTCAAACGATCTGATTTGGCGTACGCATGTGCATAACATCATTTCAGCTTCTAACAAAACTTTAGGTTTTTTAAAACGTCATTTGCGGAACGCTCCAAATCACGTAAGATTACTTGCTTATACATCACTTGTGCGACCGAAACTTGATTATGCCTCCGCAGTCTGGAATCCGCATCAAGCATATCTCATCGATGCTCTTGAAGCTGTACAAAACCGCGCCGCTCGATTCATCCATTCTTCATATTCATATGACATCAGCGTCACGTCACTGAAATTACTATCTGGGCTTCCAGACCTCGCTTTACGTCGGCGCATCGCTTCCCTCTGTCTTTACCACAAATTCTTTTACAGTCCTACCCTTCACCAAGCACCTTATATCACGTCCGCATCGCGCATATCATACCGAACCAGCCACTCGAAACAGGTTTCACGACCACGTTCACGAACATCAACATTTCTAGCCTCGTTTTTTCTCCGCATGGCGGCAGACTGGAACGGCCTCCCTCCTGCCATTGTCGAAATAATCTGCCCATCCGTATTTTTACAAGAGGTCACTGACCATCTGCAACTACGTTGTACTTGAATTTTCATTATATATGTTTGTATTTACATGCGTGTATGTATATGTACATATATAACCGTTAATATGTGTATACATGTGTGCATGTACTTGAATATGTATATGTGTACACATTTGTGTGTGCATATGTTACTTGAACAAGTGTAAAGTGAAATGTTGTACCCACCCCTTATGTAATACCCCTGAAGTCAGGGGTCTTTAAGGTAAATAAACTGAACTGAACTGAACTCTACAGTCAAAAAGGGCAACAATTCAATGTGAAGGTAGCAGACTTGAGTTCTAGTTCACTCTACTGTCAAAAAAGGGCAACAATTTATCGTGAAAGAACGAGAGTTCAGTTCTAGTCTACTTTACAGCCAAAGAAGGGCCACAATTCACCGTGAAAAAAGCATAGGTAGTTCTAGTCAACTAGATTCTGGCGAAGAATTGCAAAACTTCATCGTGAAAGAAGCAGAGGAAGTTCTAGTCATCTCGTCATCCGAAAAACGGCAACAATTCACGATCAAGTGAGCAGAGTTTAGTTCCAGTCCACTCTACAGTCAAAAAAGGGCAACAATGCATCGTCATGGTAGCAGACTTCAGTTCTCGTCCACACTACAGGCAAATAAGGGCAACAATTCACCATGAAAGCACCAGAGTTCAGTTCTACTCTACTTTACAGCAAAAGAAGGGCCACAATTTATCGTTAAAAAACGCAGCTAGTTCTAGTGAACTGGATGCTGGCCAAGAATTGCAACATTTCATTCGGAAAGAAGCAGAGGAAGTTCTTGTCAACTCTACACAGAAAGAAAGGCAGCAATTCATGGTGAAGGAAGCAGAGTTCAGTTCTAGTTTACTCTACAGTCAAAAAGGGCAACAATTCAACGTGAAGGTAGCAGACTTGAGTTCTAGTCCACTCTACAGTAAAACAAGGGCCACAATTCACCATGAAAAAAGCGCACCTAGTTCTAGTCAACTGGATGCTGGCCAAGAATAGCAATATTTCATTGTGAAAGGAACAGAGTTAAGTTCTAGTCCACTCTACAGTCAATAAAGGGCAACAATTCATCGTGAAAGTAACATAGTTCAGTTCTAGTCTACTTTAGAGCCAAAGAAAGGCCACAATTCAACGTGAAAAAAGCGCAGGTAGTTCTAATCAACTAGATTCTGGCGAAGAATTGCAAAACTTCACCGTGAAAGAAGCAGAGGAAGTTGTAGTCACCTGTACAAGCGAAGAACTGCAACAATTCGCGGTCAAGGGAGCAGAATTTAGTTCTAGTCCATTCGACAGCCAAAAAAGGGCAACAATGCATCGTCAATTAAGCAGACTTCAGTTCTCGTCCACACTACAGGCAAATAAGGGCAGCAATTCATCATGAAAGTAGCAGAGTTCAGTTCTACTCCACTTTACAGCAAAAGAAGGGCCACAATTTATCGTTAAAAAAACGCAGCTAGTTCTAGTGAACTGGATGCTGGCCAAGAATTGCAACATTTCATTCGGAAAGAAGCAGAGGAAGTTCTTGTCAACTCTACAGAGAATGAAGCGCAACAATTCATGGTGAAGGAAGCAGAGTTTAGTTCTAGTTTACTCTACAGTCAAAAAGGGCAACAATTCAACGTGAAGGTAGCAGACTTGAGTTCTAGTCCACTCTACTGTCAAAAAAGGGCAACAATTTATCGTGAAAGTACGAGAGTTCAGTTCTAGTCTACTTTACAGCCAAAGAAGGGCCACAATTCACCGTGAAAAAAGCGCAGGTAGTTCTAGTGAACTAGATCCTGGCGAAGAATTGCAAAACTTCATCGTGAAAGAAGCAGAGGAAGTTCTAGTCATCTCGTCATCCGAAAAACGGCAACAATTCACGATCAAGTGAGCAGAGTTTAGTTCCAGTCCACTCTACAGTCAAAAAAGGGCAACAATGCATCGTCATGGTAGCAGACTTCAGTTCTCGTCCACACTACAGGCAAATAAGGGCAACAATTCATCATGAAAGCACCAGAGTTCAGTTCTACTCTACTTTACAGCAAAAGAAGGGCCACAATTTATCGTTAAAAAACGCAGCTAGTTCTAGTGAACTGGATGCTGGCCAAGAATTGCAACATTTCATTCGGAAAGAAGCAGAGGAAGTTCTTGTCAACTCTACACAGAAAGAAAGGCAGCAATTCATGGTGAAGGAAGCAGAGTTCAGTTCTAGTTTACTCTACGGTCAAAAAGGGCAACAATTCAACGTGAAGGTAGCAGACTTGAGTTCTAGTCCACTCTACAGTAAAACAAGGGCCACAATTCACCATGAAAAAAGCGCACCTAGTTCTAGTCAACTGGATGCTGGCCAAGAATAGCAATATTTCATTGTGAAAGGAACAGAGTTAAGTTCTAGTCCACTCTACAGTCAATAAAGGGCAACAATTCATCGTGAAAGTAACAGAGTTCAGTTCTAGTCTACTTTAGAGCCAAAGAAAGGCCACAATTCACCGTGAAAAAAGCGCAGGTAGTTCTAATCAACTAGATTCTGGCGAAGAATTGCAAAACTTCACCGTGAAAGAAGCAGAGGAAGTTGTAGTCACCTGTACAAGCGAAGAACGGCTACAATTCACGGTCAAGGGAGCAGAATTTAGTTCTAGTCCATTCGACAGTCAAAAAAGGGCAACAATGCATCGTCAATTAAGCAGACTTCAGTTCTCGTCCACACTACAGGCAAATAAGGGCAACAATTCATCATGAAAGCACCAGAGTTCAGTTCTACTCCACTTTACAGCAAAAGAAGGGCCACAATTTATCGTTAAAAAACGCAGCTAGTTCTAGTGAACTGGATGCTGGCCAAGAATTGCAACATTTCATTCGGAAAGAAGCAGAGGAAGTTCTTGTCAACTCAACACAGAAAGAAAGGCAGTAATTCATTGTGAAGGAAGCAGAGTTGAGTTCTAGTTTACGGTCAAAAAGGGCAACAATTCAACGTGAAGGTAGCAGACTTGAGTTCTAGTCCACTTTACAGTAAAATAAGTGCCACAATTCACCATGAAAAAAGCGCAGCTAGTTCTAGTCAACTGGATGCTGGCCAAGAATAGCAATATTTCATTGTGAAAGAAAAAAAGCTAAGTTCTAGTCCACTCTACAGTCAAAAAGGGCAACAATTCATCGTGAAAGTTACAGACTTCAGTTCTAGTCTACTTTAAAGCCAAAGAAGGGCCACATTTCACCGTAAAATAAGCGCAGGTAGTTCTAATCAACTAGATTCTGTCGAAGAATTGTAAAACTTCATCGTGAAAGAAGCAGAGGAAGTTGTAGTCATCTGTACAAACGAAGAACGGCAACAATTCACGGTCAAGGGAGCAGAATTTAGTTCTAGTCCATTCGACAGTCATAAAAGGGCAACAATGCATCGTCAAGGAAGCAGACTTCAGTTCTCGTCCACACTACAGGCAAATAAGGGCAGCAATTCATCATGAAAGTACCAGAGTTCAGTTATACTCCACTTTACAGCAAAGGAAGGGCCAGAATTTATCGTTAAAAAAACGCAGCTAGTTCTAGTGAACTCGATGCTGGCCAATAATTGCAACATTTCATTCGGAAAGAAGCAGAGGAAGTTCTTGTCAACTCTACAGAGAAAGAAGCGCAACAATTCATGGTGAAGGAAGGAGAGTTTAGTTCTAGTTTACTCTACAGTCAAAAAGGGCAACAATTCAACGTGACGGGTAGTTTAGAAGAACTTCTTGCTGGGCGAGTTGGTGCATAGCTGTATCGGGAAGCGTTGCGCGTACAAACGGACAAACACAGGAAAAAGACGTGAACGGATAGAGCGCAAACTTTCAACTGGTTTTTTATTTGTGTAGAAGCCACATTATGTAGACTGCTTTGACACGTGCCCGAAAATGGAAGGGGGGAAGGGAGAAGGAAGGGGAGGGTTGCAAATCACGCCCACCTCAATTCAACAGCAGCTGCGCAGAAAATTATTTTCCGCTCGATACAGGGTAACTGAAGTGTCACTTATGCAAGTATCGCCTTTTTTCTTGATATAGAAGGCTTCTAAAAGTTCTCGGGAAGTTTTGTCGTTACTCCTGCCTAAAACCTTAATGCTATGGAACATAGGCACACAACCTTTGCATGCAATGCAATGAGCGGGCAAGTGCGCTCCTTCTCTTTTTTTGATTGACAAGGCATGCTCCCCCGCGCGTTCATTCACGCAGCGCCCTGTTTGGCCCACATATACCCGTCCACATTTGAGCGGGATTTGGTAAACAACGCCCGTGGCACACTGCACGTACGGTTCGGCATGCTTCACTCCGCAACCGCTTCGCCGAAGTCCTCCATTGATCCTCGGGCATAACCCAGATAGCTTTTTTGGAGCGGAAAAAACCACCGGGACGCCATGTCTGTTGGCCACTTTTTTTATGTTGTGGGCAACTTTGTGCATATATGGCACGACCGCGGTCTTCTTTCTGAGCAGGCGCTCAGTGCTGCTGCCACGTTTTTCTTGTTTTACCTTCTTAAGAAGTTTTTCGGCCACAGCCGTGATGACCTCGCAGGGGAAGCCGGCTGAATTCAGCCTGTTAATCTGATTGTAGAAGCTGTCATGCATTGCATGCGGACAAGACTTTGTGAGAGCAGATTCCAGGCACGAGTTTGCAATCGCCCTCTTAACTATCTTCGAATGCGCAGAATCATATGGAAGAAGCTCTTTCTGTGCTCGTGGAGCGTAATGCCAGCAGATATGATGCAAGCCTATCTGTAATTTAATATCTAAAAACTGCAACAAACCATTAGTTGGCAGTTCGTGAGTAAAAGTCAAACCATTGCCATATTGTCTAAAAAGCGTTAAAATACTATTCACAGAATCCGTGTTGGTCAAGGTTATATGTTTGGATAAAACAATTAAAAAATCGTCGACATACCTAAAAGCCTTGAGTACCCCTTGGTTAGAAAATTCATGATTGAGGGTATTGTCAATAGCAGCTAAAAATATATCACATAGGATCGGGGCGACACAGGAACCGATACAAATACCTTTCCTTTGAATGTAAAAGTCATCGTTAAAAGATATAAAGGTGGCCTGCAAATAAAATTCGAGGATGGACATGAAGCTGTCTACAGCAACCCCAGCGGAGTTTTGAAATGCTATTTCGCCATTCCTTTCAATGCATTCTCTGACGGCAACAAACAATTTATCATGAGGTACCGAATAAAACAAGTCCTCCACATCAACAGAAAATACGTAGTTAACAAGAGCATTTGACTTCAAGAAATGCACAACATCACCAGAGTTCTTTGTGGCGAATGGGTCTTCAACCTTTAACGCACTCAAATGTTTCTGCAAGTACTGGCTAATTAGGAATTGCCATGAACCCTTCTCACTGACAATTGTTCTGAACGGCACAGAGTCCTTGTGGGTTTTTGCAGTAAAGAAAACTGAAAGCGCTTTCTTTTTGCAGTTAGTTATCGAACTTGCAAGCTTAGTCAATTCATTATCCCTGCAAAGAGCTGCAGCTTTGCTCTTGATTCTTGTGGCACTCGGTTTTACACGAACAAAGTTCTTAGCAATAGCTTGACCTGCCTTTTGGTTGAATTCTTCTTCTCGTAAGACGACGAATCCGCCCACGACTTACTAGCGCCCACGACTTCTCGCCCACGACTTACTAGCGCTGAACCGGCGAGTTTCAAGCAAGGCTGACACAGAAGGACGTGAAAGATGCCTTCTAGAAGGTGTAGAAGCCCTTACAAAAACGGTAAACACGACGTCCACCAAGCACTCGAAAGACCCGACTAGAAGCGTAGTTTTTTTCTTCAAGCAAAACAATCTGCGATTACTGCAGGCTGATAAGAATGGAGGATTCGTCGTCTTACGAGAAGAAGAATTCAACCAAAAGGCAGGTCAAGCTATTGCTAAGAACTTTGTTCGTGTAAAACCGAGTGCCACAAGAATCAAGAGCAAAGCTGCAGCTCTTTGCAGGGATAATGAATTGACTAAGCTTGCAAGTTCGATAACTAACTGCAAAAAGAAAGCGCTTTCAGTTTTCTTTACTGCAAAAACCCACAAGGACTCTGTGCCGTTCAGAACAATTGTCAGTGAGAAGGGTTCATGGCAATTCCTGATTAGCCAGTACTTGCAGAAACATTTGAGTGCGTTACAGGTTGAAGACCCATTCGCCACAAAGAACTCTTGTGATGTTGTGCATTTCTTGAAGTCAAATGCTCTTGTTAACTACGTATTTTCTGTTGATGTGGAGGACTTGTTTTATTCGGTACCTCATGATAAATTGTTTGTTGCCGTCAGAGAATGCATTGAAAGGAATGGCGAAATAGCATTTCAAAACTCCGCTGGGGTTGCTGTAGACAGCTTCATGTCCATCCTCGAATTTTATTTGCAGGCCACCTTTATATCTTTTAACGATGACTTTTACATTCAAAGGAAAGGTATTTGTATCGGTTCCTGTGTCGCCCCGATCCTATGTGATATATTTTTAGCTGCTATTGACAATACCCTCAATCATGAATTTTCTAACCAAGGGGTACTCAAGGCTTTTAGGTATGTCGACGATTTTTTAATTGTTTTATCCAAACATATAACCTTGACCAACACGGATTCTGTGAATAGTATTTTAACGCTTTTTAGACAATATGGCAATGGTTTGACTTTTACTCACGAACTGCCAACTAATGGTTTGTTGCAGTTTTTAGATATTAAATTACAGATAGGCTTGCATCATATCTGCTGGCATTACGCTCCACGAGCACAGAAAGAGCTTCTTCCATATGATTCTGCGCATTCGAAGATAGTTAAGAGGGCGATTGCAAACTCGTGCCTGGAATCTGCTCTCACAAAGTCTTGTCCGCATGCAATGCATGACAGCTTCTACAATCAGATTAACAGGCTGAATTCAGCCGGCTTCCCCTGCGAGGTCATCACGGCTGTGGCCGAAAAACTTCTTAAGAAGGTAAAACAAGAAAAACGTGGCAGCAGCACTGAGCGCCTGCTCAGAAAGAAGACCACGGTCGTGCCATATATGCACAAAGTTGCCCACAACATAAAAAAAGTGGCCAACAGACATGGCGTCCCGGTGGTTTTTTCCGCTCCAAAAAATCTATCTGGGTTATGCCCGAGGATCAATGGAGGACTTCGGGGAAGCGGTTGCGGAGTGAAGCATGCCGAACCGTACGTGAAGTGTGCCACGGGCGTTGTTTACCAAATCCCGCTCAAATGTGGACGGGTATATGTGGGCCAAACAGGGCGCTGCGTGAATGAACGCGCGGGGGAGCATGCCTTGTCAATCAAAAAAAGAGAAGGAGCGCACTTGCCCGCTCATTGCATTGCATGCAAAGGTTGTGTGCCTATGTTCCATAGCATTAAGGTTTTAGGCAGGAGTAACGACAAAACTTCCCGAGAACTTTTAGAAGCCTTCTATATCAAGAAAAAAGGCGATACTTGCATAAGTGACACTTCTGTTACCCTGTATCGAGCGGAAAATAATTTTCTGCGCAGCTGCTGTTGAATTGAGGTGGGCGTGATTTGCAACCCTCCCCTTCCTTCTCCCTTCCCCCCTTCCTTTTTCGGGCACGTGTCAAAGCAGTCTACATAATGTGGCTTCTACACAAATAAAAAACCAGTTGAAAGTTTGCGCTCTATCCGTTCACGTCTTTTTCCTGTGTTTGTCCGTTTGTACGCGCAACGCTTCCCGATACAGCTATGCACCAACTCGCCCAGCAAGAAGTTCTTCTAAACTACCTGTCTAACACAGAGGGCCCTTTTATGAATGTTTCTCCCATACCTTTGCAAATCAACGCCTGTGTCAACCTCATCATCAGCTCAACATGTCGCGCCAGGTACATCGCCTACTGCCTGCGAAAGAGAATCATACCAGAAGATGTAAGTGCAATGTTCGGCTGCCTCAAACCGCGAGTGGGCCTTTTGAGGCGCATATGCAGATATTTAAGATCGGAACTGTGGCGCCAGGTGCGAAGGTTCCAAGATCTTCTACGATCGCTTTGCTATGCCTCTGACCCGGCTTGGCTAGCGGAAACCAAGCTACGGTCTGCCAGACGATTTGCTGCCCAGATGACTGAATTTTGGTGGGCGCGGTGTCTTCACCAGGTCCTCGCCCATACTAGAGCAACGAGCAAGAAGGAGGAGCCAAAAGGATTTATAGTCCTGGGAGACGTAGTGCTGCCCGAGGAAGTTGCATGCATACTTAACAAGGGCCCAAAGTACAGTTATGAACCTTCGGTTCCTGCCCACGACTTACTAGCGCTGAACCGGCGAGTTTCAAGCAAGGCTGACACAGAAGGACGTGAAAGATGCCTTCTAGAAGGTGTAGAAGCCCTTACAAAAACGGTAAACACGACGTCCACCAAGCACTCGAAAGACCCGACTAGAAGCGTAGTTTTGTTCTTCAAGCAAAACAATCTGCGATTACTGCAGGCTGATAAGAATGGAGGATTCGTCGTCTTACGAGAAGAAGAATTCAACCAAAAGGCAGGTCAAGCTATTGCTAAGAACTTTGTTCGTGTAAAACCGAGTGCCACAAGAATCAAGAGCAAAGCTGCAGCTCTTTGCAGGGATAATGAATTGACTAAGCTTGCAAGTTCGATAACTAACTGCAAAAAGAAAGCGCTTTCAGTTTTCTTTACTGCAAAAACCCACAAGGACTCTGTGCCGTTCAGAACAATTGTCAGTGAGAAGGGTTCATGGCAATTCCTAATTAGCCAGTACTTGCAGAAACATTTGAGTGCGTTACAGGTTGAAGACCCATTCGCCACAAAGAACTCTGGTGATGTTGTGCATTTCTTGAAGTCAAATGCTCTTGTTAACTACGTATTTTCTGTTGATGTGGAGGACTTGTTTTATTCGGTACCTCATGATAAATTGTTTGTTGCCGTCAGAGAATGCATTGAAAGGAATGGCGAAATAGCATTTCAAAACTCCGCTGGGGTTGCTGTAGACAGCTTCATGTCCATCCTCGAATTTTATTTGCAGGCCACCTTTATATCTTTTAACGATGACTTTTACATTCAAAGGAAAGGTATTTGTATCGGTTCCTGTGTCGCCCCGATCCTATGTGATATATTTTTAGCTGCTATTGACAATACCCTCAATCATGAATTTTCTAACCAAGGGGTACTCAAGGCTTTTAGGTATGTCGACGATTTTTGAATTGTTTTATCCAAACATATAACCTTGACCAACACGGATTCTGTGAATAGTATTTTAACGCTTTTTAGACAATATGGCAATGGTTTGACTTTTACTCACGAACTGCCAACTAATGGTTTGTTGCAGTTTTTAGATATTAAATTACAGATAGGCTTGCATCATATCTGCTGGCATTACGCTCCACGAGCACAGAAAGAGCTTCTTCCATATGATTCTGCGCATTCGAAGATAGTTAAGAGGGCGATTGCAAACTCGTGCCTGGAATCTGCTCTCACAAAGTCTTGTCCGCATGC